>NC_065570.1:68233804-68539507 GCF_937616625.2 Mercurialis annua
AAAAAATAATTTTATTTTTATAGTAAAACATATTTTAGACTTTAGTAATATGTTAAATCTAAAATTGGCTTATTTAATCCGATCTTGTATTTATTATTTAATTATAGCCATTTAAAATTATTTTAGCATATATCAGCTATGTAATGTAACAGCCAAGCCAACATGCTTGAAATCACAAATGCTGATATATTATCTAAAAATTAAATTAAACTATTAATCACCTAAAAGTTGGTCATATTTATTTTCAAATTGAGAGCCGTAGGTCATTCATAACTAGAGTATTTTGAGCAAGTCTTGGCATGGCTGACATGCGGAAAAATTTAAAATTATTTGAAAAAGATGGGTATAATTAACATAAATTTTATTGATTTTGTTAGAGACATGTGAGCTGACTTTAAAATATTAAGCGGTTAATTGTGATCGAAAATTTATTAGGAGCTTAGTTATTCCTCAGTATCTTCTTTCTATTTTAGCTGGGCTGGACACAAAATCTGTCTCCCGCCCTCGCACACATTCCAGATAGAACTAAAACAAAACAACAAAAATTCTGAGAAAAACAAATCAAATGGAAATGGAAATCGAAACGGAGGAAGAATCATTTATTTCATCACTTCCGACTAATCTTCCAAAAGAGCTACCAAAGATCCACCGTCTAGACGAATCCGTGGTTAATAGAATCGCAGCCGGAGAGGTTATTCAACGCCCAGTCTCCGCCGTCAAAGAGCTAGTAGAGAACAGTCTCGACGCTCGCTCTACTTCCATTAACATTGTGGTTAAAGATGGCGGCCTTAAGCTCATTCAAGTCTCCGACGACGGCCACGGCATTCGCGTAAGTCTTAAAAAACAAGAATACTTTTTACGGCTATCAATTTATTTCAATTTAACTCCACTTTTGTTTATTATAGCGCGAGGATTTGCCTATACTGTGCGAGAGGCATACTACTTCGAAGCTGTCGACGTATGAGGATTTGCAGACTATAAAATCGATGGGTTTTAGAGGAGAGGCGCTTGCTAGTATGACTTATGTGGCTCATGTTACGGTTACTACCATTACTGAAGGTCAGTTGCATGGCTATAGGTGGGTGCTAGTGGGTTGTGTTCTACTTGTTTGATGAAATGCCTCTCTGTAAGCTATTTGTTTGTTTGGTGTTGATTTTAGTTTCTAATTTTTTTAGGGTGACTTATAGAGATGGTGTTATGGAGCATGATCCTAAAGCTTGTGCTGCTGTCAAAGGGACTCAGATTATGGTTTGTGCTTAATTCTTTAGACCTTGATTTTGGGGTTTGGAAAGCTAGAATAGTTTAACTAGAATGGCCTTGTTCGGAGTAAAACATGTGTAGGAGCTCGGTTGAATTCAATTCTTGTTTAATCATGTCCGTTTTGATTAAGTTGAGAGGGAATTGAATTAAGCGACTTTTGAGTTTTTCTAATACCAGAATGGGCTGAATGGAACGAACTCAAATTAAATTCTTTTCAATTTTTTTGTTTGACATGACTTTCAATTTTAGACTCTCCAAACAAGCGGAAAAACAATTGGGCATAAGTCACGGCTAGAGGACTTATAAGTTATTAGAGTATTAGGTGTTAAGCCCAGCGTTATAAAAGTTTCGAGTGAAAATTAAACTGAGGTTTTTCTATGCAGTTTAAATCCTTCTGTTCACTTATTTTATCAGGTAGAGAACTTATTCTATAACATGGTTGCTCGAAGGAAAACACTACAGAATTCTGCTGATGATTATTCGAAAATTGTGGACTTGATAAGTCGGTTTTCCATTCATCACACAAATGTGAGCTTTTCATGCAGAAAGGTTGGTCTCCTTCGTAAGTAAAGATGTTCTTAGAGTATGAGGCTGTGGACTTCCTTTTCCATTATTTATTTAGTTAATCTGTGATGCTAATGGAATCAGCATGGAGCTGCAAGAGCAGATGTCCACTCAGTAGCTGCAGCATCAAGGTTAGATTCTATTAGAACTGTTTATGGGGCGTCAGTTGCTCGCAATCTACTGAAGGTAGAAGCCTCAGACAGTGATTCATTTTTCAAAATGAATGGATTCATCTCAAATTCTAACTACGTAGCAAAGAAAACAACAATGGTTCTCTTTATCAACGGTATGTATTTACTCAATATATTTGAAAAGGGAAAATGGACATGCTATTTATAAGAGATTTTCATTTCCACACTTTTGATTTATTGGATCTTTTGGAAAAGTAAGACTACTTGTGAAAGACAGTTGAATAGTGCAAGTTAGAATGTGTTTGAGGTCAATCAGATGTAGAGGTGTGATTCTCGATGAATCAATGTAGGAATTCTTCATTGTATATCACCTCATATATTATGCTGGAAATATATCCATGGGCTAACTGGTGTACCTAGGAACAATCTTTGCTGTTGTTGTGAGTTTGAAAGTTACAAAGAACTCACCAAAAGAAAATAAAGAAAGTAAAAAAATAGAAGAACTCATTCCTGTTAATCATATTTTGGTTGTTAAGATACTTGATAACTAGTAGCATAGCTGCTATTTTATGCCTTTTGAAAATAAAATGACTTAACAATTGTTTCTCGGCAAGTCTGAAGACGCTTAACTATTGTCGGATCGACAGTTATAACTTATAAGTTTAGCCAAAACTTTCTTTATCTTCCGTTTATGTATCAGAACTCTTAAAAAAAAACACTAATGTCTTAACTATTTTACTATCTTTTGTTTAGGAAAGAGCTTATTTTCCTTAATTAATTAAAAGTGTTGCTTTTTAATGAATACCTAGCAAAATGAGGGGTATACTAGCAGACACCTGAGCTTAATTGACAAATGCTCCACTTTTTCTTCCCTTCATTTTTTTCTTTTTTTCTTCATTTCAGATAGATTGGTAGATTGCACTGCTTTGAAGAGAGCTCTTGAAATTGTTTATGCTGCTACTTTACCTAAAGCTTCAAAACCTTTTGTATATATGTCAATTGTGTTGCCACATGAGCATGTTGATGTGAATGTGCATCCAACCAAGAGAGAGGTATGTTTTTCTAGGACCAACTACTATTTCCCGCTCTTCCTGGTCTCTTTGAATTTGGTAAATCTAAATATTGAAGGAAATGATAGTCTTAAATCTGTTAAGGTAAATGAAATGATAACTTTGGATATGTATGGTTTCCCAAAGAAATATGCATGCTGGATTTGGTAGGTGTGAGTTGTGATGTTCTGAATATTGCTAATTAAGCTTACACAGGAATGAACCTGGTACGAAATGGTTATTGTGTCTCCCCAGAAGTATATTTATCTGTTTATTTACAATAAAGAATTCATGTACTTATATGCAGGTAAGCCTTCTGAATCAAGAAATAATTGTGGAGAAGATACAGTTGGCTGTAGAAACAAAATTGAGGAGTTCAAATGACGCAAAGACATTTCAGGAACAGGTATATTGAGAACTGGGTGGTGAAGCTCAATGCATGGTGCTGTCTACCATTTCCTTGAGATAATCTCTGCTTTCCCTAATTCCCTTATATGAATAGTCATTTCTTCTCCTCTCCTACATCCAGAGGTTCAATTTCAATAGAAGAGTAGATGTCTTTTTTTTTGTGCTATAGTGAGTCGTGACTGGCTTAACCTGAATTCAAAGAACATCAAAGTATCCATAAATTTAGAAACTATACCATATTCCATAAAAAATTAGGATTCTTTTATCTGTTAATTAATTATCATATTGCTGCTCTTTTATCATTATCATCAATAACATCATTTATTCTTTATGGGATATTTAATTATCATCAGTAACTTTTTATCATTCAAATCAGCAGGGGCTGTTCTAATTTTAGAAGTGTCGAGTTTGTCTTTACTTTGGAGTCTTTTTCGCATTATGACTCTTTCTGATTGAAATATGGTGCAGAAAATCTAGATTCATAGGAACTCAAATTAGTGATTTCAAATATTATTGCATAATGCATTGGACTTTATGTCTTCTATCATTTTCTTGTGAATTAAAATCTCTAGCGAAACAAGATTTTTAAGGCAGAACTTCTGTAACAGATGCCATAATCTCTTTCCATAAGTTATGGAATTTTCAGAAAAGGAACTGAACAAAGAATATGAAAACAGAAGCAGACTTGATCTGAGAGAAAAAAAATTGGTATATTTTGGGCAATTAGAACTTAAAGCACTCAAAAATCAAAGTATTCTGATGCAAATTTTTTTTTTTTTTTAAATTAAACTCGAGTTATCACTTCATGGTGAGTGAATAGTGCTATCATTAAGTTTTAATGCCAATTGAATTTTGCAATTTGAATTTTTCTTCTTCTCATGGATGCTTTAGAAAATGGATCTTTCTCCAAGTTGCCCGGTGGACACAAGCAAGGATAAAAATGTTGATCCCTCACCCAGCGGTATGAAATTAATATGCGGGTTGGCTTTGTAGTCTTAAAACGTCTAATTATTCTTTATTTTGGGTGGTCTCTAGAACCATCACATGTTCTTTTTTTCCTTTTCAATTTTAGGGTCGAAATCGCAAAAAGTTCGTGTGAATAAAATGGTTAGAACTGATGTGCTAGAGCCAGCAGGAAGGTTGCATGCCTATTTTGAGGCCAAGCCTCCTCACCACCTTGAAAAGAATTCTTCCCTGAATGCTGTGAGGTATGATTGCTAATTAGTATGTATATGTAGTTTTATACATGAATAGTTTGGCTGGGGCACTTTCAAATGCCTTTCTTGTATAAGTATTTAGCTTTGTCGTTGATAAAGAGAACTCTTGAAGTAAGACATAGACTGGCAATGTCAAAACAATATGGAACTAAAAATTTAGCATTTAATCATTTATTTGCTGCATTACTAGGGGTGAGCAATCGGTTAACCGAGCAATTTAACCAAAATCGAATTACTTTATCTCTTTAACTGAACTGACTGCTGGCATGCTTTAGAGTTGTCCGTCTTGCTTTTAGACTAAGGGCATCTTGACTAAAGCAAAATGCTCATATTTTAAAGGCAAGCCTTTTTCCTTAAATGTGTTGAGGAACAAGGAGGAGTGGATGAGGTGATGGTCCTACATTTTCTATCAGCTTCATCCTTGAGGATTTCCCAGTTCTAGTTAGTCTGAACTCTGAATGGACAGCTAGTTTCTTAATTTTTCTTTCATGTTTTTTTTAAGGCTTATCCTCTTAAAATCCCCCCACCTTTTACCCCCAATTCGTTTGCACCCTCACGTTGTAAAACCACCAAATATACCCAAATTACGACCTTTCACTTTCAATTGCACCCTCAAGCATTAAATTGACCTCTTTTTACTTGAAAAATGTTCAAATTAATACTTTAAATTTTAGCATATATTTTAAAATAGGACTTAATATTTTATTTAAAATAAAAATAAACCTATTTTTTCAAGTGAAAAGAGATCAATTTAATGCTTGAGGGTGCAATTGAAAGTGAAAGGTCGTAATTTGGGTATATTTGGTGGTTTTGCAATGTGAGGGTGCAAACGAATTGGGGGTAAAAGGTGAGGGGGTTTTAAGAGGATAAGCCTTTTTTTAATTATAATTTTCTGTTTGTTTGGTTTGGATTGGAGTATTGCTTTCCTATTTGTTGCATTTTACTCAATAATGGAATTTCTTTTCTACGACTGGAAATTTGAAAAAGAAAAAAGAAAAAATTATTACCACCATTCCATAAGATATGCAACTTTGTCCTTAACAATTTTCAAGCTAAAATGCCATTTAGAGATGAAAAATAAAGATTCTAGATTGTGCTATTGGCTACACAATTTTCAAAAGAGAGTCTGTAGTGGGAGAGGGTCATTGGAATTTAATATCTGGTAACTTGTAAGGCTGGGATTCACCTTTCCACTGCCCATGATGGTAAATAATTATTGCGTCATATATCCCTAGACTTTCAACTGAAGTTAAAAAGTGATAATATATATATATCGATTTTATTTTAAAAAAAATCTTGGAAGAGGAATGATTTATGCGTATACTTAACGACTATTTTGTATAACTTGTGAACTATAGGTCCTTGGTTAGGCAAAGGAGGAACCCGAAGGAAACTGCTGATCTAACAAGCGTACAGCAGCTTATGGATGACATTGATCGCAACTGTCATTCTGGTAATATCTGACCAAATACATCTCAGTGGTTAACAAATTTTTTTGAACCCTCTCCCCACCCCCCAAAAAAACTGACATGTCAAATTCTGATTACATAGGTCTACTGGACATTGTACGACAGTGCACTTATATTGGAATGGCAGATGATAGGTTGGCATTGCTTCAGCATAATACTCATCTATATCTGGCAAATGTAGTAAATTTAAGGTAACATTAAATTTTTATGCTGTATCAATGTATAGTTTTGTGCACAGGCTTATCAATAATTCCAAATGCTATAGGGAGAAATAAATGATTTGTGTTGAATAAATTTGTATACAGTTACATATAAGCATACTTGTTTCCTATAGTTCCAAATTCCCCAGGTATAGTTCTTATGATTTGATTTTGAGGAACTGACAGTAACCGCTATTTTGTGTTGTATTGCTTATGTATTCATATGTACTCTAGTTTAATGCATCTTTTATTATTCCTTCCTTTTAGATCACCGGAGGCCCATGTCTCAGGAATTGCAGTAAGGGACCTTAGGGTCTAGCAATACTGTTCCTGTGAGATGTGGCCAAAGTAATCTATCAATTTCTTGCTGTCATCTGTTGACTCGTACATCTGTTTCTATGTATCACAGCAAAGAACTTATGTATCAACAAGCATTACGCCGATTTGCACATTTTAATGCAATACAACTAAGTGAACCAGCTCCCTTGCAAGAGCTCATTATGTTGGCCTTAAAAGAGGATGACTTGGATCCAGAATCAAATGGAAATGACGACTTAAAAGAGAAGATTGCAGAAGTACCTTCCATTCTCGATACTGATCTTTTTTATTTGATTACTCTCTCTTTCTATTAATAAATCCCTGAACCTAAAATATTCTAACTCAATGGTAGCTTATTTTCACTTGTGGGTTTGGACCAAAATAACTTTATGAGGCTGAGCTTGATATTTTTGACAAGGATTTTATTAGTCTCGGATTTAAATTGTGGTTCCATTACAAATCATGGTCAAAATCAATTTAACTCGAACACATAAAAAGGCATACCTCTCTAGGCTGACTCGGTTATCCAAATTGGACCATGGTTATAATTGAAGTAATTTACAGAAATTATGGAGATGAAGCAGAAATTGATGGCCTTAACTTTAATGCAGACATTGCTAGCTCGAAAAATCAAAGCTGTTACCATAGTTATAATTGAAGTAATTTCAGAGGAATAAATGGAGATAAAGCAGAAATTGAGGAGCTTTAACTTTGATGCATACATTTAGAGGATTGCTGCAAGTTTTTAGTTTCTATGAATAGATTGGAGAGTAAAATTTCAGGATTGGCTTCTCTGTCTTTTCTATTGTCTTGGGCTATTATTAATACTGGCAGCTTATATTTGCACTTTCCGGATGAAATTGACTTTTGTGGAACATATGTTACTAAACGTTGTAGTATTGATGCAACATGTAGCTTGACAGTGGTACTAGGGTTAGGAATGTATTGTGTGCTCTAACATGATATCTAATTCCATTACCTGGTATGCAAATGATTAATGTATATTTATAATCAATTCTTGGATGTTTCTTTCAATTATTACTACTTTTAATTTAAAAACATGAAGTAACTTTTAGTACTCTTCTTCATGAATATGTGTGCAACACATCCCAAAGGCGCTCACTTATACCGTGTTGTGCCTATACTCTAGATGTTTTGTGCACATCAATCCATCCTTGCAGGTTTTCATTTTTGACAGCATTGATTGCCATGCAATTTTATCATATTTACATGGAATGTGTGGGGTTCTTAACTAGTGAATATCCCTTTTGTTAATGTTATTTTTACATTAAACTGCTTTTGGCTGCCTTTCTTTGCTGATTTCTGATCAAAATTTGATATTTAGCATGGTAGAAGGTATTGAATTTGTGTAATTGCAATCCAATAAAAGTTTATGCTCCTTTATTCTCTCTTTCTTTCCTGCTGATTTTCTTCAGATGAATGCTGAATTGCTCAAGGAAAAGAATGAAATGCTGGAGGAATATTTTGGCATCTGTATTGACTCTCAAGGAAATTTATCTAGGCTTCCTGTAATACTTGACCAATACGTTCCCGACATGGATAGAATTCCTGAATTTGTACTTTGTTTGGGAAATGATGTAAGTTCCAGTTTTTTTAGTGATATCCTGCTTTATGCTGGTTTGATGTTCTTGATCTTTCTTTATTGTCATCTTGGATTTAAAAGGTTTTGAAAGACATTGTCAGTTGAAAACAAAATTGTACAGTTCTTATTTTCTATTTACTTTTATTTATCTTTGTTGAATATTTTGTTTATACTGTACAGTAAGCATCATAGTTTATGTTGCCAGTTTCATATTTCTGTTGGAAAGAACTATTGGATATATATAAAGTTTGTTTATTATTTGCTATTTTCTGATGGAAACTCTGTTATAGTTATACAACTCCTATTGGTCCAGTGTCTTTCTTTTTTCATACAGCAAATAGTACTCTCTCCCATAGGCAGTATGTATGGCAGTGTCTGAAACAACACTGGTACAATTTTGATGCATGAACAGGTAACTTATTTGATGTTTGATCTCTTGAATATTAGGTTGATTGGGATGATGAAAAGAACTGCTTTCAAGTAATTGCAGCTGCTCTTGGAAATTTGTATGCTATGCATCCCCCTCTATTGCCCAATCCATCAGGTGATGATCTGCAATTCTACAAAAAGAAAAAATCCTTAAACAATCTCGGAGATGAAGAAGCCGTCACAACTATAGGTGTGTCTGCAGTTAAGCATTTGATACATTGATCTAGTACTTGAGGAATTAATCATGTATTAGCTACCTCTATATTGTAGTTTAGTAGATAACTCTTACTATTGCTTTCTTCGTTTTAGCAATACATCTAATCCATATATTCCGTTCTCTGTGTCGGCAGGTGATGTTTCAGTTGAGGATGAAATTGAGCATGAACTGCTTGCTGAGGCAGAGACGGCTTGGGCTCAACGTGAATGGTCAATTCAGCATGTCTTGTTTCCTTCCTTGAGACTTTTCTTCAAGCCGCAAACTTCAATGGCTGCAAATGGAACATTTGTTCAGGTAAGGGTATCGTAATCGCAGTTGATATACCTCAATCAGTGGTGTCGTCCATTTTTCTTTCTTTTATTTATTTATTTTGGTTTGATTTGGTAATGCTGCAAACTTTCAGAAACTTTTTCTAAAATTTGACATTTCAAGTTATTAACAATAGTACTTCACGTTACTTTCTTTATCATGACGACTTTTTGACTAGTAAGCATATATAGATTTAAGACAATGAATGCATGGCTAATAGGCCTGTTAGTTTCTCATATAGAGAATGACAAAATCTAGTGGTCCAGAACCAAGTATATACAGGCTTAGATGCATTTAATGTTTTAGATGCAAGCCAATATCTAAATAATGTTTACCGATGTCTCCAGAATTCACAACTGATTCATTATCCTTGCAATCACAGGTAGCTTCATTGGAGAAGCTTTATAGGATTTTTGAGCGATGCTAACGGAATGATTTTTGTTGCAAAGGATTATGAGAAAGTCAACGTAATTCCGAGTTATTTCCTTACAGATTAGGCTAACATATGTACTCCTTTTGGCTTTCATATAGTTGCTGCTCATTGTGAATATGTTCTCCTTGAAAATTAGTCTAAAAGTTTATTTGGTGAGCAGCTTGATTGATATGTATTTTTGAAAGCAAGTTGACACTGCACATAGCCAGCACAAAAGCTAATTGATACTACACTTAAAGAAAGTTAAAGAAAAGGATTTCATATTCAAGTTAACTATCTTTTTGAGGGTGGGAGAAGATGATATTTCCGGCTAGCCGGAAAATCATCTTCTCTCCGCCCATATTACTAAGTAGTATAGATTTACTCTTTATTTCAATAAATTTTTGTTAAAATTTTAATTTTGAGTTGGGTTTTTTTGATTTTATCATGTTGGAATAAATTTAAGGTCTTTACCACCTCTTTTGCTTTGATTTTTTAGATCTACAAAGAATTTTTAGTGTTTGATCGTTCTTCAAAGTCAAGTTTTTGTAGATCTAAAAATTGGGAGATTTGTGACTTTTAACTTTATAGATCTAGATGATGAAGATGGTTGGTTGGCAAAAATACTACGCTTCAACGGTTCAAGCGGATTTTCCGTCTCATCGGAAGAAGAAGATCGAACTCCCCGTCCGACGGTTTATCGTTGTGTTAAGTTTGCGGAATCCATGATTAGACTTCTTTTTAATTTTGCTTATATCACGTTTGTTGCCTTTTATTGGTTGCTTAATCTTGAAAGATCATATAAAAAAAAAATTATTGTCATATGACTTTCACTCTTGTATTGTTATCTTCATCAATAGATTTATCTTTGGGAAAAAAAAAACTGGGTAAAATTGTACCACTTTATCAGTGGATAAATTTCAAAACTAAAATTGAATTAAATAAGAGCAGCAGCCAATATGATTGTTGACATTTTTTTTTATAATTTCAATTGATTAACAAAACAAATAGTCATTTAAAGAAAGTACTGAATTTAACACTTCTTTGGCATCCATTTTTTATTTAAACAATCAAGAAATGTCTAAAAAGTTCACAATGCATTAAGGAAAACAATAAGTAAACAAAGAGGTAAATAAATTTTGATACTTGTAACTACTTGACATTTTACTAGTATTGAAGATTCTTAAATGACTTATTTTTGTGAACTAGTATTGGAGATTCTTAAATGACTTCTTAACATGAAAACCGAGAAATATTTACTCAGTATAAATTCTGAAACATAAACCAATGAAGCATAGTTATCTCGGTCATCCTAAGAGTATGATGAAATTGCCCATTATTTACTTCTATTTTGACTTTACAATCATAGAAGAGATATATTACTGTGATGTGGATGGAGAAGTAGCTCAGATGCTGCATTAAGGTGTAAAAACATCATTAAAATTTTAATTCTTTTTAACAAAACCCGAAGCTCAATAACAAATATAATATTTTTAGGTCCGAAAACAATCGACAAATTTGATTGAGGAATTGCTAATATTGTTCCGAGCTGTTTGAACTATTGAAACTATTACATCAATTTCAACTGAGAAATAATCTTATTATCAGATCTATTTTTCATTTCATCAGTTTAATTGAGTTTCCAACACGTGCATTTAATGCTCTAATTAATCTGAGATTAAAACATGAAATAATAAAACCTGAACTGCAATTGGCATGCCTCGTTCAAATTAACAAAGTAGTACAAAATGTCATTAATTTCTTCAAACCCAATTCAGTCATGACTGCAACATGACAAGATTCTCATATCAAATAGATTTATGACTGTTCATTAGAAACCATAAACACCAGGTCGGACCAGAGCGTATGGATCAGTCAATCTCAATTAGATAAGCAAGGATCGATAAAAGAACAATAAAACTGGAAGAAAGTTGCAAAGTTTTACCATGTCCGTTGAAGTGGACATCACGTATACATAATTCAAGTGCAATAGCAAAATCAACTTAGATGCAGTCTAAAGAGCTCTGTAGAAATATCACAAGGTAAGCGCAAAGGATCAGAAGCTGAAGCAGATAGAAGAAAGAATATAATATTTGCACCTTCACAGTCAGCATGATTATTTTAGTTCATAAAGATACAAGAAAGAAATGCAAAAGCATCAATACATGACCAGGATATTCATGTTCAAATTTCAATTCTACCACAAATAAGAGCAAAATATGAGGTCTCAAACCTTCTGTAGAATGCCTCACATCACCAATGGTCAATAGCTACCATGAAAATCTCTAAGCCGTAAATCCATTTCGATCATGAATGAATCTCTTTTTCTGTAATCCCACTGTCTCGAAATGAATTTTTGCTACAAGATAAACAAATATAGATAGAATTGAAATTGTACATCTCCACATAAAAAATGCACACTCTTCAGTAAGAAAAGATAGGAGGAAGACACAAGATGAGTGGGGGAGGCAGAGAACTAATTGAAGAAAATAAACAAAATCAAAAAATTAAAAAATTGAAATCTAATTCTGTATTCTGTATTCACAAGAGTTTCTAATCAAAAAGGCAAATACAATTTTGACGTTCGCATAATATATCTCTGCATGCTCCACCAAATAAGCATATAATATAGAAGGAGCTTTTCTGCAGGAACTATTCTTTTATATTAGTGTGAACCACATCAACATGATTTTCCATCCTAATTTTCTTCCACGGGGGTTAAAGAAATCATCTTTCTTTAACTCACAGTCGAACAAGTAGTAATTCAAATAATGTCCTTGGAATGAAATATTATCAAGATATTTTCCAAAGTGAGCACTGGCATACTGTGTATTACTTGGCCTTAAAAAAAATGTTTGATAGCACCACTAAACTAACAAAACTTCTGTTACTAGTTTCATTATACCCTGTTAATACATAATAATTGAGCCATGAGGTTACTGATTTTAAATAGAGTGTTCCATGAATGACTTATAACGCCTAAATGTATGACGATCTACCTAAAAAAAATCCTGTCATTCTAATGGAAAAAAATGAAACTTTCTCGGATTTTCTATTTGTCCTATAACAATATCAAGTGAGAAAGAGCTGACACAAACCAAATTATATTGAACACAAAAAGCCATCAAATACATGCAGCAAACTGGAATGTCACATATGATACTAGAGCATATGATAGAAAAGAGGTCAAGTAAAAGAGTATTAGCCCTTGAAATAAATTATACAAGTCAACAAAACAAAGCAAGAAGTTGAATAAGACATCTCAACTAAAATGATCACGAAATCCTTTACTAAGCAATCCAGAGAGTATAAATTGTGCAGGAACATAAATAAATTATGATATCAGTTACGACTTACAGGATGTCACTTCCACAAATAAAGTCTAAATAGTTGTTTCCAAGATAAACAGACATTTTCCGAGTGCAGCCTCAATCAACAACATTTCAGCTACCAATAAACCAACCACTGCACCTGCTGTTTAGTAGTCTTCCAGATGTTCAAATTCTCAGTGAACAAAAACAGTGTCATTTCGCCTAGGAGGTCTATCAGGAATACCTCCTGGCTTAAACTTTGAAGCCTCATGTTTGGCCAACTCAGGAGGCACATGACTATTGCTCTGAATTAGCATCTGCTTAAGATCATAAAATACCTCAGTGTCGTGGAGAGTTAAGAATGTCGTAGCCATGCCTGATTTTCCAGCACGCCCTGTTCGTCCAATACGGTGAGTGTACATTTCAATATTCCCAGGCATATCATAATTAATGACATGGGCAACATCAGGTATGTCTATACCACGACCAGCAACATCCGTCGCAACTAGTACATTATATCGCTTGGTCCTAAATCCTTCAAGGCTAATTTCTCTTTGCTCCTGGGACTTCCCACCATGTAGAGTTGTCACACGGTATCCCGCCTTATCCAAATTCTTGGCAACATTATCTGCGTTCTTTTTAGTGTTAACAAACACCATAGCCGTCTTATCTCCAACTTCATCAAGCAGTCTTTGTAACTTGTAAAATTTCTCTGATTCCTTCACCATGATTACATGCTGTGATATTAAATCTGTGGTCTTTCCAGCAGTACCAATGTTGACTACAACAGGGTTTCTTAAATACTTCCTAGCAAGGCGCTCCACAGCAGATGGCATAGTAGCGCTGAACATATAAGTAGTACGGTAAATCTTTTTCTCATCAAGCTCTTCATCTTCATTTTCTGGCTTTAAATTGCTCGAAGGCATTGCATCCAATACACCCACAACTTGCGGTTCAAAACCCATATCAATCATTCTATCAGCCTCATCAAGAACAACATAGTTACACTGATTTAAAACAGCATACCGCCTCTCCAAGCAATCAATCAAACGACCAGGAGTAGCAATAACAACCTCACACCCTTGCCTAATTTTAAAACCTTGTTCCTCAATAGACTGCCCACCAACAATAGACACCACTTTAATCCCCAAATAATGAGCAAACTTAACAGTCTCGTCCTCAATCTGCTGCGCCAATTCACGAGTAGGCGCCATAACAACAGCATAAGGACCCTCAGCTTCATTGTCCTCACTCATAGGAGGCAACCTGGAAATATAAGTCAACATAGGCAAAACAAAAGCAGCAGTCTTACCAGAACCAGTCTCAGCAATCCCAATGACATCGCGCTGCTGCAATCCCAACGGAATTGCAGCCATTTGAATAGGAGACGGCTTCTTATACCCAGCTCTATCAACAGCCTTCAAAAGCTCAGTAGTCAATTTACTCTCAGCCCAGCTTCGCATTGGTCGAGGAATCCTGGAACCCTTATAAGAAATATTGAAATCTTCTCTGAAAATCCTCCAATCTCTCTCAGTCATCTCCTCAAGCTTCTTCTCAGACCAATGCCTATCAATTCGCATATCGAAAGTATCGTACAAATCCGCCGCTTCCTCCTTGAGCTTTCGAGCTGCGGCTTCCTCGGGCTTCTCTTCGACCCCCTCTTTTTTCCTGATCTCTTCCATCATCTCCTTCTCATTCTTGGCAGCAAGTTTTTTCTGCTCTCTTCTATCCATACCGGCTCGAAACCCTCGGCCGAACAGCAACTGGGCCTCGTGAGGGTTTTGGTATAAAGCATTCATATCACGAGAAGTATCCTCAGTGTTCTCCCAATCAAAGGAAAATCGAAATTTCTCACTGGGTTTAATGACCCTCTTCTTAGGTTTTTTAGACCCTAAATACTGCTCTTTAATTGAATCCAACTCCTTCTCACGCTCTCTCTCCTCTAATTTCTCCACGCGGGCACGATCTCTCAGCTTCACCTCCTCTTCTCGCTCCCGGTCACGGCGTGAGGAGCGGTCCCGGTCACGGTCTCGGTCACGGTCACGCTCCCTGTCACGGTCACGGTCTCTGTCGCGTTCTCTGTCACGATCCCTGTCCCGGTCACGGTGGGCATCACGGTCGGAGGATTTCTGGGTGGTGTTGTAATTGTGGTCAGGGTCGTTGGTGTTGGTGTTGGAGGAGCGGAGCTGGGAGATGAGCTGCTGCTGACGGAGCTTTTGTTGTTGGCCTTCTTCTTGGCGGCGGTCGAGGGCTAATTGTTGGCGCTGTTCTTTGGTTAAAAACACGGGTTTTTTGAGGGAAGTGTTGGCGACGGGCAGTGGGTCTTCGATTGAGCGTTTCATGGCGGAGAAATTGTGGGGAGATTAGTTGGATCGCTTACAGGAAGGGAATATTGAATACCTTAATCCCTATGAAAGATGGATGCTTCCAGATACTTCAAGGCGGTGCCATAACTGTGTCCTCTCCGTATTAAATATCTGAATCAAATTTATAGGAGTAAATTAGTAGTCTATGATCTTCATTAATATGAAACTTTAAATTATTTGATTTATTAAACAAAATTAAATGGTTTACAACTGAAAGTGTCCAAAGAAATAAATATTATATAAATAGAGTAGAAAACAATTTATAACATAGAGATCAGAGTGGCGCAGCGGAAGCGTGGTGGGCCCATAACCCACAGGTCCCAGGATCGAAACCTGGCTCTGATAATGTTTTTTCTTTTTTTTGGGATAAAACGACGTGCAAATGCACATTTTTTGGCATGAAACGACATCCAATTCTTTTTTTAATTTTAATTTTAAGTTCAAGCCAACGCATACTCAAGTTCTTTTAATATCTATTCTATGTTCAAGCCAAACACATATTCAGATTCTATATGATTATATTTTGATATTAAATCCTTGTACATTAATATTTGTAGTTCTTTTAATATCTATTCTATGTTCAAGCCAAACACATATTCAGATTCTATATGATTATATTTTGATATTAAATCCTTGTACATTAATATTTGTAGTGGACGAAGTGATAAATGATATTTATTTTAAATAAAATATTTGTACTTTTTATTACTAATAGTTACATTTGTAGTTTTTTTTTTTTTTGAGAGAAACATTTGTTGTTTTACTGTAAGCAAATTAATGCTAAAATGCCTCATAATTTTAACATACGACAGTTGCTGTATAGGTCATTCCTTAATAAGTTTTTAATATTAATTTTAATTTTTTAATTAAGACATATTTAATCTTCTCATGGTTGATTTAATTTCAAATCATAAATTGCTAAATATCATCATAAACCAAGAAATATACATCACACATCACATACTCTTGAATGTATAATTCAGTATTTTTTTTAAAATTAAACAATTAACAAATTTTTAATACTCCTTGGAGATAGAATAACTAATTGCTAATATAATCAAGTTTAAATTAATTATAAAAGCAAAAAAATTATAAAATTAATAAAACAATGTATTAACCTTATTAAAATCAGTACAGGGACCTAAACAAGCAAGAGTGTGCATCGTCGATTTTGATCGGTTTCACGTTTCAGTGACCGAACAGAAAAACCGAAAAACCGAAAATAGGCAAATATTCAAAATCGAACAGGAACAGAAGTTAGTCCAAAATGCATCCAATTTTTTTATTTTTTTATTCTATTCGGTTAAAAATCAAATTTTTAAAAAAATTATAATTTTTTTTTACTAATAATATTTTTATATTTGTTATTAGTACATTATATCTATTATAAGAAATATATTAACTACCTTAGGTATATTTAAAGAATAAAGACTAAAAAAATATAAATAAATATATTAATTTTTATCTTTTTTAAAAAAAATTATTCAGTTATTCGGTTTTTTCGGTAGGTTCGGTTTTCAAAAAAGTAAAACCAAATTAAAAACTGAATATCAAATTTTTATGTTGATAGAAACCGAAGCAAACTGTTTTAACAGAAAAAACCGAAATAATATTAGAATTTCACTTTGATTCGGTTCATTTTTTTGGTTCAATTCGGTTTTTTCACACCTATAACTTTTTTTGCCAAAGATAACAATATATAATAATATGAGAAGAATGGCCACCTCCTGAAGATGATGAACCATTCTTAAATAAGAAAAAGTAAAGTGGGCTTCGCGACTACTAATTGAGTCATCCAAATACACATTCGTTTAACAAATTAAAAAGCAAAATTTGCATAATTTGCTAAACGAACGGTAGAAACAAAAATAAATAAGTTACTTATAGAAAAACCAACTTACCGTTAGCATATAAATGATATAATATAAGTATCACCTTAATTTTGTAGGAACGCATGATTGAAACTGTCGGAATCATTCAGAAAACAAATTCACCAATATAGACCACCTGCAAAATTTATCCAAAAAATAGATAAAAAATCCAATTTAAGCTTACCTGATAGTTGAGGAGATCCACCAAATGACGCCGGAACGCGAGCATTTGAGGGCCGCTTATGAGGCCCCTCTTACAAAATTTCATGAAAAAATTAAAAAATTATGTTAGTAAAAACATTAGTGTTGCCAGATATTACATTTAAAGATAAAAATGGTATGTTATAGTGACTCAGCCTATGAACTTGGAACTCTTTGCTTCAATGTTTAAAGCTTCACTTGCCCACTGGAGAACCGGTTAAGCTTTCCAAAATAATGAATTTGTGCAAAAAAATTGAATGTTTGTTGTTCTTTTGGCAGTATTAAAGAGTATGCGTTGGTGTTTTGACAATTTTATTAACCATTATTCCTTAAATGACCACTCATTTGATTAAAGAGGTGGTTACAATACTCTGCACAGTACACATTTTACTTCTTAATATAAAATTTCAGAGCACTTCTTTAATCAATTTTTCCATGTTTGAAAACAAGCTCTGTTCTATTGGTTTTGATTATATGTCAAGCATGTCAATTTTTAAAACCTTTTAGTTAAATCTGTTATTTTAACTTGTTTCTAAAACAAAAAATGAAAAGGAAAGATTCCAGGAACAATTTGGCAAATTTATTTCGTTAGAATTCCAAAGATTGTCCTGAGCCAGGCAATCACTAGTGCAAAAAGATGTTGTAGATCGATGTTTCTAGTACTTCACCGAAACGTTGTCCGATTTTGCGACCAACCGGAGTGGTGGAGTAAGAGTATGTTAAGCCCCATAGTTGAACCCAGAAATTCGCAAACTGAAAATCACTTGGGTTATAGAAATAGTTTGGTTCCCACGCTTTAACCAAGAATAAATGATTTCGGAATCGCCATGGTGCACCCCTTATCACTCGAAACAAGTCAAATTCATCATTGAAATTGATTTGGAAACTTCCACCCGGACCAGATTGGATGGAAAGAGAATCAGAAAGACCCCAAACTCACTGTCTGAACAAGAGATGGGGGAAATTGTTTTTCTGAAATAAACTTACAGAAAATCGAAAGATGACTTTCTACATTAAGATTTTGGAGTTCTTCTTCTCCTAGAGGGATTTCTTCTTCTACTGCTTCTGGGTGAGTAAAAGTGAGCGACTTAATCACTTGATGATTTGAGAAATTCCATATCACCCTGTCTTAGATTTGCAGCCGACGTTGATGGTTTCATCCCTTAGAAAATGTGATTAGTATTATTAAATATGATCATTAGACTTGTAGTTCTTAATACAACTTTATCAGTTGTTAATGGCGACCCTTCATCCACCGTACAAACCTCCATCTTTTATTAACTCATGATCATGATGTCTAAAAAAATGAAAGTGCAGTTTCAAATCTTCCATCAAGCGGTTATTCTGCAGTTATGATTTCAGTAACCGCCATTATCACAAATTCATCGGTGCTTGGAGAAGAAGATGTTTGGCTCCGCTGCCGCCTTCGATCCATCAAGCCCAGTTAAAAGCACCGTATTGCTCAGTTTGCTCCGAGTTGTGAAACCTGGTGATTCTCTGCCTCTACTTGGTTTTATCCAATTGTACCCATCACCTATAACTTAAGTAACAAAAAAAGGACCATTGATCAAAATATTAAAAGAATCAATTTTGAGACTAACGTGATGTTTTTAAAGGAACATTCATTCTTCATTTAGTTGGGTTTTCAAATTCATCAGTTTGATTTTTATTTTGTTGTTTCTCCTTAGGTCATTGAGAAGTACCGGTAAAATTGCTCCCCCAAATTGCTGGCAGTCTGAGTTGACAACTGAGGCGTTGTGATCAGGATAACGATCATCTACTGCTGCAACTGCGGTTGATTTCAATACTACTTCCGGTGAGTTTATTACTATCCGCTGATATCTTTCAGAATTTTATTTATAAGTAAGTTTTCTTTTTCGCTGTTGGTGTTAATTTTTGTGTGCTTTTGATCAATCGTATGTGCTCAGTACTAGTAACTAGTATTTGAAGTTTTACTCAATTAAGTACCTCCAAATTTGAGATCTTAATTTCATGAATTAGTTTATTAAAATTAATTCACAAAACAGGTGAATTCAAATAAATTAACCTACCCTTTGATTCTGCATTAACAAAATTGCAGTAGTTTAATATGGTGTCAAGGAAATTTTGTTGCATTTATACTCTTCAGATCATAGCTGTGAATCCCCAATGATTAGTACTTTGTTTGTTCCTCAATCTTAAGGTTATTATATCTAAAAACTGACTTGAAATCAAATTACTTGTAATTGGAATAGACCAATGCCTGCAATTTTCTTTGAATGGTAATTGTTTATTTAGGTTTTAAATATCGATGCACCATGACTGATTCAGCCAGCACAGTTACAACCTATGTAGTACGGAAACGGAAATAGTAAAACAGTATTTTTCACAATAATGGATCATTAATATAGAAATCAGGTCTCATAATTATTTTCAGAAATGGAAACAAAACACCTAAACACAAGACTTAAAAAGTTTCCGTGCAATAGGTTGCAACTCTTAAAATCTTCAAAATTAATATTGGTGAATGAATTTTGTTACTACTAGTTTATTTACTTTAATAGGAGTGGAATCAAACTGGATTTGATTGAGTGGGCCTTTTTAAAAAATAACACTATTTAAGTCGATAATTTTATATCAAATATCACAAATAATATGATATTAATTTATTTATTAAATGAGCTACTGCTTCCTGTAACATATTTGAACAACGCATAACTGAAAAGACACAGTCGGTCTCTTAAATTCTGAGCAGGACATGCTGCAAATTCTTTTTCGCCACACTATTTACTCTTTCATCAAATAATCAACAGTGCAGATTTGATATGGATCCTCGAAACAGTGCAGAGGCAGTGAAGTACGTTTTTGTTTTTTCATATGATATGATATGAGAATTACATCATACTCTTGTTTTTGTTTCTCTTTTTATCGCATAAATTTAACTAATGAATTGATTTCTTTAATTTTTGTGTTTTTTAAGACATTTGGAGAAGCAGAATGAGTTGTTAATGGAAGCATATAATTCAATGTCTCATGAATTGCATAAGCTCAAGGTTTGCTTGGTCCTTTTTGGTTTATTTGAATTTCTTTATTTTCATTGGCTGATGATGTATGGATTTTTTTTCAGATAATCATATCAAAAATCTTCTATAAAATATACTCAGTCTGGTATTCCTTTTCTTCATTTCTTTAATTTTGTCAATTGTTCAATTTTCGCTGTTCTTTTATGACTTGCAGGTAGAAGAAGAAATGTTGATGCGCAAATTTTATGAATCTAGTGCTCCACATCGATTACCTAAAAAGGTAGTAACTTATAATATTTCAAATCCTTATTCTCTATAATTAGCATATTATAATTGTTGATGAACATGCTATATCTATTATACCATTTTATGTGTTCAAAAGTTCTTTTTCGATAAGCTGAATCATTAATGGATTATAGACAGTAAATACTGAAAATGAGACGGTGTAGGTTTTGCAAAGAGCGGTTTATAAATTTATATCATACTGTTGAATAATTCTATGAACTATTCATATTTTGGGAAGTTGTTGAATATTGATAGCTTCAGCATCTACAATTCGGCTGCTGGTTCTTGTTCAATTCATATGTTTTTATTAACGTTGTTTCCTTGGATTTGCAGAATGAAGGAATTAGCGATGGTAGACAAGCTCAAGACTTCACCAATGAGAAATGAACCGCTTTAGTCCCTTTTACTAGTAATGAACAACAATGATCATACCAATTTTACATTTAACTCCATGGTGATCTTCTTAAATCGTTGTTTTGCCGTTATCTATAGATCCTTTATTTTTCTTCTCTTATACAACTTTAAGTTTTCACTGAAGGATTAAATATTTTTATGGTTATCCAACTATATTACTTTTATAGTTACGGACATTTAATTTGTTATATTGTTGATAACCAACATTCATTTTTCAAAAAAGAGGAGATTATTCTATCAATTGAGGCCTAAATTATTTTTTTGGCTGATAGATTATGGATGTGTCAGTTGATGGACTTCCAAATAAGTAAAATTTGATATGGATTGATCGGATAATCTCCCGATAATTAAAAAATGAATGTTTGATTATCGTAATGCAATAAATTAAATGCCGATTGCCGTTTTGTAAAAGTAGTGTAATTGCATGACCCCTACAAATATTTAACCATTTAATTTTCAATTTGTAAGATTATAAAGATGAAATAAAATCTTCTAAAATTTACTTCAACTTGAGAAGTCAAATTAGGTAAATCACCCTTCTTTATAAATGACAGGTGTAAATCAACAAGTTAATTACCGTCCGACAACTAGTCAACTCTCTCTTTCTCTCTTTAAAAAATAAAATTATCTCCCTTCTCTCTAAACACAATTCAAAGTTTTTAGTTTGAGGACTTTGGCCGAAAAACCACCCCTTTCATTACTTTTTTCTCTTTTCTTTTATCTTATTTTGTTTCAATAATTACTCCATGGTTGGAATAAATTGTGTTTTTTTGTGAGTTCAATTTTAAAAACACTTAAAAAATTATGCTTGTTTCATGATTTTTTAAGTTGCATGTGTAGGATCTGTAATTCAAACATGAATTTTTAAAGTCTTTTTGGCTTACATGTCAAAAATTTCTTATTTTTTTATGATCCATGAACCTTTAAATATTGGAGATCTTCTTCAATATTATATTTTATTTGTTTGTTGTTTTTTCATTAATATTTTGTTTTATTTTGTTAGTGAACTTCTATCTTTTAGATTCCCATTGAAGAACATGGTTGCAAAAATTAAAACTTTAAAAGTTCAAGCGGTTTCTCAGCATAGTCGATCAAGTTTCAAGTTAAGATCCTCGTACCGAATCTTAGTTCTGTGTTGGAATCCAAAATGGCTAATTAGTGGGATTTAGACTTAATTTTTCTTTTTCGATTATTACTCTAACGTGTTAATTTATGCATTTTTAAACTATATCTTTCATTTTGTAAAAAAGATGATGTAGATTTATATAACTTGATCTTTCAAGTTAAACTGCCCCTCCATCACCATAATTTTTAAAGAAATTCTAGGGACCCATATTGTCTGCGACGAGTTTTTTCTGGTTTGCCATATTAATTTTGAACAACTGGAAAACGGTATCTAACATCACAATACCAAACTAAAAAAAAAATTGAAATTTGGGATACAACATTTAAAACAACATGTTTAAATTGCAACAAACACTAAAAATGAGGATTTAATATGTAAATAATTCTAATAATAATGTTAAGGCCTAATAACCCAAAAAGGCCAAATGTTTGAAAAAAATCTCTATTATGTCCAAACCTTTAAATCGTCCACAAAATGTCCAAAAACGCATTTAATTGTCTTTAAAATGTCCAAACTCCAAATGCAGTGTGCATCTGCTGACCTGTCGCTGACATGGCGAATTGGTGTCTGCCATGTCGATATAACCAGCTGAATCACCTTAAAATCCAAATTACTTCTAACCGAGAATCGATGAATGAAAACCGATCTTTACAACAAGAAATATTTTTCATACTTAGAGAATTAAATTTGACCCTTTATTTCACATTTTGTTACTAAAATTGTATTACTAATAAATAAATAAAAAATTAAATATTAAATATTAATAATAGGCTAATAGAGAATAGACCTCCCCGCCACATTCAACCGCTATCTTCACCCTACACTCAGCACAAAGACAAAACAAAAAAACCAGAGATAATTTGCGATGAGTTGCAAATCAATTCCGAGTCTTTCGAGCACTGCAAGCAAAACCCATTTTCCTAAATATAAAATCCCTACTCCAATTCCCTATAACCTTTCATTACAACTAAATGGAAACCGAATTCATCAATTTAGCAGTCTCAGAATTAAACGCTATTGTTATCCTCCAAATATTACCGCCTCTCTCGAGCTTCCCCTTCTTCCTTTTAACACCACGGAGGTCCGAATTTTTAATTATTTTTTTCTTTTTGTTGCTGTGGATAATTTTGAAATTGTGAGTGCAGGTTCTGGTTCCATCAGAGAGTAAGACTTTGCATTTGTACGAAGCTAGATACCTAGCTTTGCTGGAGGAGGTACGTACTGCTACATATCTTCCCTTGTATTATTTAGCTTGTTGCTTGCTTATGTCTTTATGTTGTGTGTGATGAAAATAAAATTAAAAAAAAAACTATGCTAGATATTGAAGTGACATTAAATGTAAATATGTGTTGCAAGTCCTATTAGTTTTTGTTCGATTCAAATGGCGGATTTTTCCCGTCTTGTATAACCTTTTTAATTTTGTTTCTCTATAATTTTCGTTCTGCATATAGTTCTTTTCCTGCAGCAAGAATTTTTACTCACTTCAGCAGTATTGAAGTAAATGGATCCTGATTTGTGTGCACTCTATCTCTCATCTTCACTGTTGCAGTCTTTGTTAAGAAAGCAAAAGCTTTTTGTGCATTTTGTCTTGGATCCTATTCTTATTAGCAGCTCTGGAACTGAAGCTTCATTTGCAGCTATATATGGCTGTTTGGTTTCTATAGAAAATGTAAGTTTCTTGAAAATTGAGATAATTATTCAAAGTTTTGATTTCTTTTTTTAAATTACTTGAGTTTTTAGTGCTCTGCAGGTTGAGCGTTTAGATGTTGGAGCATTAGTCTCCATAAGGGGAATTGGTCGCATCAAAATCATAAGAGTTTTACAGGTGAGTAAAGTGTAAACTGTGTATGATTTCAAATCATTGTGTGATGTGAAATTAGGGATGATAGTATTATTAGAATCAAAACCAATGCTTTTCACCAAAAAAGCCAATTTTTCTATCTTTCATGTATAGCTTAGTATCTCTTCTCCCTTTTCTTTGAGAAAAATCAATGGGTTTCTTTGTAATGGTTAAGTTTCCAATATTGACCTGTGAAGAGATTGAGAGCTTAGAGTAGATCCTCTGAGTGCACATACGTCACACCTCTTACAGTTGTTACCGAAATTCAACATGAATCTGAAATTTTAACGTTGAAAGACTACAACTGTCATGGGGAAAGGGGCATGAGCTTTGAGCAGGCAATTGTTTAATTAATAATTATGACTATGTTGAATCCATTTCTTGTCAAAGTTATGAAGATGTTATTAGTGCTTTCCATTTCTTTTTTCCTATAATAATAAGCTTTTGTCTCTCTACCTCTGCGTATGCCATTTTAGATGTGTTTTTCATACCATGTCCTTTCCAGCTTCTCAAAGCTATCTGATTACTTCTTTCCAATTTCAAGTTGCAGTCAGCTCCTTACTTGATAGGCGAAGTCGTACCAATGCAGGACCGGAATCTTGATAGTGCAGGTAAGTTGACCTCCCAAGTTTCAGCAGTAAAGGAAGCTATTTGCAGTCTGAATAGCTTGGAAATTAAGTTAAAGGTAATAACTCTCTTTTTTAATACCTAAGATCACATCAGAGCTTATACAAGTGCTTTTGTGCACTTTTCTTATATTCATATGACCATTCCCATCCCACTATGCTGAATGTTATTCTTTTATTCCAATTTTTGTAAGTGAACTCTGGTTGAAGAGAACAGTTTGATTACCAGATAACAAGGAGGAAAAAGATTGACTTCTTCACTTTACTCTTAGAAGTTACATTCTATAAAATAGATATTAGCCACATTGTTTTTTGAAAGAAGGGCTAAAATCAGATATCTATATGGAAAATGCCTTATGCCATTGTTTTCTCTAAAGTTTTGAGCATAAGCAGTATTTCCAGCTTAACTGAAGTGGGAGTTTGACCAACTGTCAGACAACTTGGAGGATTTTGGTGGTCTGTAATAGAGACTGCATAAGATGTTTCAGCATGAGCCTCTCCTTGAAACCTTTTAATTTTTCTCTGTTTTTTTTATCATCATAGATGCTTTTCTAGCTTATTCCTTACAGATATTCTTCTAGGACGCTAGAATTCTTTCAATCTTATTGTGTCAGCTGATTTCTTTCCCCTAGCTAGAATGCATTCTTCTTGTAGTGTAAACTTCCCAGTGCACTCTACCAATAGGGAATTTACCACATACAATTCCAAAATATTTAAGTCTCACATAATTAAATATCATTTGAGGCCAACATTGATGTATTGCTACAAAATTTTGAAGTTTAAGATAGTTTAAATGTATACTGGACTCTGCTCTATTTAAATCTTGCTTCTTTGAAAATAATGATGCCCCTTATTCCTTATGTTTCCTTTTCTATTTAGAAGGCATTACATGCAATTGCAATTCCTCCAATGTGAAATGCGCGCACTGCATTATTTTTTCCGCCTTATAGTTTTTTACATGTCATGGTATCAATCAATATAGTATTTAATCGTGGATATGCCTTTTATAATGTAAGAGTGTCGATGACGAACTCATCAGGTATCCGCAAATAATTTTGTTATCTCTTTATTACATTGTGAAAGCTAAACAGAAATTGCATAGGTCTTTGTTGATATTTGCAAATAAGTAATGCTGAGTTGCTATGCTATTATTTCAACCACCATTACAGCAGTTTAAAGTTTCCCTACAGAAGCAAATATAGAGCCGAGAATTTCCTGCAGAAGTAGGAAGCCTGGGAATTGTTAAGAAGCTGATCTCACAAAAATAATGAATTTCTCACGGATATTATTTTTCTTAGATCCAGGTGTATGTTATCTAATATGACACTGCTATGGCTCTTCCTATGACCTATGCATGTGTTTCCTTTACTTCTGGTTTCATTTCTTGCCAATTTTCATATTGCTTTGCATGTTATGAAGCTCAACTGTATTGTGGTGGAAAATTTACAATACGTTGAACATTGGTAATTTCTTGGATCAAATCTTGGTTGGCTGCTTGATTGAGATTTAAGGGATTAAGCGAAATTCTGAAAAGAGACTCCTTTTTCAGATATGAATAATCAGGTTTTCTAATAATTTATGTAGATGAATATATAGTTAAGAGTAAAATGAAAATGTAGGATCCGTGGTTATCCTTTTGTTGCAGCTATACTCTGCTTTTACCAGGACAGTGTTGGAGTTTGTTATATTTTCATAACTTTGCTTCCTCAAACGATGTATACAGTGTCAGATAGAAAGTCATATTGTGAATGTAGGAAGCATGGTATTCTAGTTGGTTTCTTCTGGTAGTTTCAGTGGTGGAAAAGCATAATATTCTAGTGGTGGAAGTCAAAATGTAATTATGCTAACTTTTTGGCCATGGAAGTGTCGTAGTTGTTCAAGTGTTGCTGCAGCAGAGGTATGACTATAAAGAATGACGAGGGTTTCTGAAATAGATGATATTGATGGTTTAATTTTTTGGAGGTCATAATGTGAAGCTTTATATGAATAAGAGAACAAAAATTTGTTTAAATTCGATTTATTTAGTAGAAGGTGAGGAAATATCTCCTATATTCATGGATTGAACTTTTAGCTGCAGTAACATTACCATACTGTTTGAACATGTTTGGAAAATGTTTTATGATATGAAATTAGACTTCTTTATAGTGTTATTAGTATTACAATAGCAATTATCTCCGTCGAGGAAGTCGGTTCATTCCTTGTAGTTCGATTTAATTTTAGGATTTTTTTTAAGTTAGCTTCAAAACCTTCTTGTTTCATCATAGTATTGATCAATATGTTTTTCAAGATATTATTCTGTCTTGATCTTCTGTGCGGGCAAGAATGTGTTTTTAGTTTTCCATTTCACAATAGATTTCTTTCTGAGTTCATATTTCTTCTATTTTTGTGTGTAAATGTTTTATATCATATACCATAACCTTAACAACTTAAACTGCAAATGATATTTAAGACAAAAGGAAAGGTCAGTTATATGCTGCATATGCATGTCGAGTAGTATGTCATGTTACCATTTTCTGCACGACATCAGTCTGCTAACTTCTCTCATGCTCATAGGCTCCTAAAGAGGCGTTGTTGCAGACTCGCATTGCAAACTCTCTAACATGGGCTGAAAAGGAACCGTCCCTGGAATGCGACAGAGCTTTCGTTCCATCTCTTGCAGAGCGTATATCCTTTGCAGCACTACAACCTATTTCAGGTAAATTATTGTCTCTCTTTTATGAGGCCTAATGAATGTTAAATTCCAAATCTTTTTGTTTTTCGCAAATCGAATCAAAAAATTTAATTTCAGTAATTTTAGCTCAATTTTAAAGTTGACCGTTATTTTAGTCTAATTTAAAATATCGCTGGATTGGCAATTTGGCATATAATATGATGCATTAAAAAAATGATTTTTAGAAGTTATGTGCGTAACGTTATGAAAATAAAGTGGAACTTTAAATATGCATTTATAAATCTTCCTGATTCATAATTGAAAATACTAAAACCGCATATCAAACTGAACAATTAGTGAAATTAGACTAAAATAAGTATTGAAAATGGGATGTTATAACTGTTCACAGGATCCACTGAATCAGAGATGATAAAGTTGCAGCAGCTGAAGCTAAAAGCAATGGATGTGAAAGACACACTACAAAGGCTAGACAATTCGTTACAGATAGTTAACGAAAATATTTTAATGGTTGCAGCGAAACTTGCTATCCAATCACTTGAAATGCGGTAGCTATGTAAAGTTTCAACCAAGTTCTTATGGTGTAGATAGTGAGAGAAGACTTGCTCAGTTACTGGTCGATATCGACAAACGAAAAAAAATATGCTATTCTGCTCATATTGTATTCGTTAACTGATATTCAACAGGGAAAATTATCCAATTCAACAGACGTGCTTTTAGAATTTTGTAGAAAATCTAATGACTGCCAGTATGGGTAGGCAAAAACTGAGCCAAATTTCAAAACCGAATTGAACCGAAATTGAGAGTAGATTGATTACAATTGTTTGGTTCGGTTTAGGATTTTCAAAAATTGCGGTTTTCGGTTCTTGTTTGGTTTTAGCCTTAGGCCTCGGCGAACCTAACTGAATCGAAAAAACTGAACCTCCTATCATTTTTTATTGGGACTTTTATTACATATTGATGTTAAATTATCATTAATAATCATTATATTTAGTAAAAATATAAATTATAATGTAATTTTAATTATGGTAAACTAAGACTTAGTATTTTTTTGGATTAGATTGAACCAAACAGAAAAACCGTAAACTGAACTAAGAAAGTTTGATTTTGAATTTTATAGGGTGGTTTGATTTGATTCTGGAAATTCACACGTTGTACCGAACCGAGCTCATCTTTAATTGCGAGTCAATAATGAATTGTGGTGTGTTTATTTCAGTTGGTGGTGTTGCTTTTATAGATTCGATCAAGATCTTATCGTTATATTCGACCATTTGTTCCGATTCTTGATGAATCCTGTTTTTTGGTATGTTTCTTGGTCCATTCAAATATATATATGATGGATTGACTTGTATGTTGTAGAATTTTGTTAAATTTTTCTATTGTTTTTTTTAAGAATCAAAGGGTTTATATAACTCCAGCCAAGTTCTCTAATTTAATCTTTTTAAAATTACTAGTTCCGCATTACGTGCTACGCACGTGACTTGTAACGTGTCTTGTCGATTTATATATTGAGTAAATTTATTAAGATTATACGAATTTATTTTATTTATAATTAATATTAATTTAGTTATAATTTTCTTATAAATAAATTTAATATTTTAATTTATTAATTTTAATTTTAATTGACGTCAAAAAAATGTATTTATAGTTTTTATTACATTAATTTGGATAAAATGATAATATAATTTTTTAATTTAAAAATTAAATATAAAACACGTTTTTAATATTAAAACTCAAATTTAATTAATCATATATTAGCTTATTTAAACAGAGATCAAGACTTTCAACTTTAAAATAATTAAATAAATATAATTTTTTTTTCTTTTTTGCAAGTTCATGTAGCAATCGTATTCTTAATCATATTTCATATATTACTACAATCAAAATTATTACTCCATATCAAACCGTAGTCAAAATATTAAATGATTAATAAAAATAATGATTCATTCAAAATGCCGCATCATCAACACCCGTATTCAACACTGAAACTTGTATATCTATCTTTAATAAACTTGATCTATCAAAGAAGAGTCAATTTAGCAAAAATTCATTGTCAAATCACTTTAGAATTCTTATTCCAATTAAATTCTGTTCAGACTCCATTTAATAAATTTTGCAAATTAGTTATACTAATAATAATTGGTGCTATAGTTTTGATCGAATTAATGCATATTTTATGAGTTGGATTAGTTAGCTATATTAATAATAAACAATTAAATAAATATTAGAGTTGAAATTTTAATTGGATTAGAAGACATAATACTATGAGTTGGTTTCAGATAATTACTTCACTTTTATTATCAAAAATAGAAAATATCTTATTAAAGTTGGAGTCTTAATTATATTAGAAAATACCATAAAAGTGCATGTCCCCCTCTCCCACCATCTATGCTTTTATATATAAGTATAGATAAGGCGATTTGTCATCAAGTCGTCTGTGTTTTAGTATATGTGTATGTTCTATGTTAGATCATCGGAATTTTTTTGAATTTTACAATTATAACTGTTATGGTTGAGCTAATATAAATCTTTATATTGATTTAACAAAATAAGTGTTGACTTGAGTGTGAACACACTTAAGTGTGAAAATTTCAAAAGTAAGAAAAGTGCATTGATCTGTGGCTCAGCTTATCATAGATTTATAAGGAACCAACTTGATCTGTGGCTTAGCTTTTTCGGCATTTCATGTGTCAAGTAGCAATTGTACCAGCCATGGCTGTCAAACCCGGCCGAGCCGAGTCAACTGGAATACCCGGGGCCCGGACCTAGATCTGGGTCTGACAAGCCCTAAAACCCTTTTTATTACAGACTCTTTTAAAACACGTTGAACCGGTCGGATAATCATTAACCCGGATGACCCGTATTCGGTTGAACAAGTTTTAAAAGGTCGTTTCCTAACCCCAAGGCATAGACGAGTTGATAAGGTGCTCTTCTAACTTAAATGAGGTCGCGGGTTCGAACCGTACTCATGTATGCAGCCGTTTAAAATTTGGGGCCAAAATTTTTCTTCCGCAAGGGACCTATACGTCTCGAGCGGGGATTAGTCTGAATGTGGAAGGTTTAAAGGTGCCGTCTCATAGTTGAGACCCGATTTGAGAAAACTTTAACAAATAAGAATTTTATAATTTTTATATTAAATGAATTGGTTGGTAAATTTTATTTTTAATTTTTTAATATATTTATATATTTTTATTTTTATTTGAGATACCGTCCCCCCTTCATTAATAGTCCTGGTTCCGCCCCCAATTGATATCATACTATTTCTATAAACATCATACAAGATTTATAAGAAGTAACAAAATTGCTAAAACAAATCATTATTTTTAATATTACTTTATTTTTTTTTTGAGATAAAAAGTTCTATTAATCAAAAGCTGATTGATCAGCCAACACATAGAATTTGATAATCGGAGGGACATGCCCCAACCAATTAGATAAACTAAAATAGTCATATGCTACCACATGAGATTTTCTATTAAAACAACATTTATGCATCTCAATTAAGCTAAAGTAGTCATTTGCTATCAAACTGATAATATTACAAAGCAAAGAGTTGTTGTTGAAGGCATCCATTACAACCTTTAAAATAAAGGGAATTAGATTAGCTTCGCTTGCCATGATAATATTAACTTTAATCGCACGACTGCTACAGCTAGCAGCTATAACTTCATCGTTAAAGTACCTAATCACATCTTCTGTGACATATCTCTTCTCTTGAACATTAAAGACATCATCGATATTGACGCAAAACATACCGATATTTGGTGAAATCCGTCGTAAGATGGTGGCTCTAACTGTTTTAGAGATCCAAGTCGCTTGCATCGCAAAAAACAATTTCATCTCTAACGATGAAAAAAACTACTCTTAATTTCGATTAGATCAGATCTAATGAAATTAAGATACTAGAATAGAAAATAATTTCTAGATCTAGACCATAAATGGCCAAGAAAGAAATTTTATTCAAAATTAAAGACAATAACTATAAAAAAAAGCTAAAAAGACTGAATATGAGAGATTAGGGAGGTGATTTTAGGCCAAGAATGGCCAAAAACCACCTCCTAATATAGTTTATTAAATTGTTATTCTAACAACATTTTCATCATAAAAAAATCACTATAATAATATTATAAGATATCATTTGTCTTGTAGTGACATCTACTAAGATGGATCAAATTGAGCTAAGACATATATTTCTATTTACCTTTGGAATACTTGGTAAGTTTTTCTTTTTTTTAAAACCGTTAAAAAAGTTAAAGTGAAACTTATAAGTTGTGCATAAATTTTCTCTATTGGGAGACTCCTTTTTCAAATCATTAATTAGTTGGATCTATTGTAATAATTTTGTCTTTTTTATCACATTATATTCTATAATTAGTTATAACATGAACGACTCAAAAAGATTTAATGGTGGTAAAAGATCAAGACTTTCTCAATTATTTTGAAAACTTATCCAAACCATTTTAATGTTGTAGTTTTCCCAACTTGACAATCTCGCTGAAAATCTATCCCTCCCTTAAATTATTAGGAGCACCATTAGGCAAATGGTGCGTGAAAAATCAACAATAACTGTAACATGGTTGCCTGCTATTTTCAGTTTTTTAAGCAGTTTTCTTTATGTGTGGTATGAATTATACTCATCAATTTAAATCCTCACATTTAAACTCTTAAAGCTATTATAATATTTAAAATTATTATAATATTATTAGTCTAATGTTGAAAATGAGATTTTATTTTTGAATATCTCATAAAAGGTATGAAACTTCACTCATCTCTTCTAATGATCTTCTGGTGTGTCTTACCAACCGACATTGGAGCAACCGTGTACTTCACATTTGTAGTTGTATATATAGTTTACTCTACAAATGTTGAGAGGGTTAGTACAGTTTCTACATTAGTCCTCACCATCATGATTTGGTTCACAATAACACTTCTTTCTCTGCTTATTTCTCATGATATGGAGAAGAAACTATTCTGTGGTTTTTTTGTTGCTATCGGCTCTGTAATCGCAGCTGCCACACTTTTTATTATCATAGTAAGTCAATGCAAATTTATTTTCTTACAAATATTATCATTAAAACTAATTAAAATCAATAATACTAGAGTTGTCAAATTAGATATATCTAATATAGTTCATGTTCAAGTGATACAATTTTATGCATTTTGATAAATGAAATATAAAGGACGGTGATAATAACACATAACGCAGGGATTTGTTCATGGGCCGAGTTTGTGCAGGCCTGATTTTTTTTAAGCAAGCCTGAGCCCGGCCCAAGCCTAAAGAATTTTTAATACCCCTCTACCCAGGCCCAAGTCTTACATTTTTCAAATGTCCAGCCTGGCCCGACCTTTTAAACTTTTTTTTTTTGAAAACTTATGCATCCTAAAACTCCAATATAGTCACAGTGACAGCGTTTATAACACTTCTCTTAATACTCAACATTTGAAAATATTCGAAATTTAAACTAATAGCCATATGTTTATCATGATAATAAAGATATAAACATCAATTAATATTTTTAACCATACAAATAAAACTCTAAAACTGAAATTAAAAAAATAACAATTTAGATGAAATATTTTTCAAGGGTTTCTCTTTTTATTTCTTTATTAATAATAATCAAAAAAATTATACACAAAATTAGATTTTTTTTTTTAAATCAACTGAATATATTAATAATCTAAAACAATTACATTTGTGAGAAATTTAGAAAAATGACAGAATCACTCTTGATGACCTGAAATGGAACGAGCATACTGCACAAGAACATATGTTGTCTGATTCGCAGATCGCCTCACGGAAAAAAAAAACATTATTGAACTGCTTAGCTAAATAGAAGCTATCATTAACAAGAACATCAAATTCGGAAAAGGTCCGAATTTCTAATGTCCAGCACTACATCCATCGCATTAGACTCAACATTCAAGTTTTGAAAATCTTTAAGCCAACTCAAAGCTTCCCTAATACTTATTGCCTCTGCCAATCTCGGGGAAAAATTGCCAGGAAACTTGACACTTCGCGCTTGAATCAAACGCCCTTTCCAGTCACGAACCACAATACCAACGCCGGTGCCAAGACTGTCCGAAAAAACGGTTGCGTCCACATTAGCCTTCAACCAACCTTGCTCAGGAGGGAACCACAGAATCTTGTCGTCCTCCTTCAACAAAGTTGTCATTATTAAAGGGACCTCTGGTGACTTGGTCACTAACCATGCATCTGCTTCAGAACTAACTGCTGCTAAAATAGAATCAATCGTGCTGGGTTATTGTTCCAACAATATTATTTCATTTAGGGTTTTTCTTTTTTATTTCTTTAATAATAATAAAAAAAATTATACACAAAATTAGAAGTTAGCCTACTGGTATAAGACACTGGAACTTAAGGAGAAGGTCATTTCAACTTTGAACCTATTTTTTTTATAATTAAGCTCAAATATCGGGCCGAGCCGACCAAGCTTGAATTTTTATATAAAATTCCAAGCCTGCCCCTAAGAGGACGGACTTTCTGTTGGGCTCGGGCTGGGCGTATGCTAAAAATAAGTTGACCAAGTCCAGCCCTAAGAGGATGGACCGGGCGGTATCCAGGCCCATGTACAGGTCTAAACGCAGGGTAATTATCATTTTTTCATAAATATTCATGATGCTTTCTACATTAGCCTGGCCGGCTTACAGTATCATGCGTGATGATCTTCTTGTCATTGTAAGATTTATAAATTACGTGTGTGTATTTACTTAATTACTTTATTTTCTTATATGAAAATTAAACAAATAATAAAACACATTACACGATTGTAGGTTCCAAGTTTATATGGTTGTAGTGTTTCTATTATTCAGCTCCTCCTCATGCGGTTATATCCTACTGAAGGACGTGAGACTGATACCGAGAAGATCAGACATACATGCATCTAATAGATCCAGAACTTGAGGACACTGAGGACATGCATGTTATAGATATTGATGAGCCCATGCATCTTGCTGGTGAATTTGAGAAACAATATGATATTATTGAGCAGCTTGAGCAAGATATTAATGGGATCGAGGAACACGATTATATCGTTGAGAAACTTGAACAGATTGTCTCAGACAATGAAGACCCGGAGAAGAATATTGGAGAGATCCAACCAGCATGGACCTCAGAACAATCTCTCATAATAAGAAGAAATTAATGTATGATTTACTAACTTTGGTTTGAATTTTAACTTCATAAATTAATTGTTCAATTTACAATGAATTTGTACTAGTTTTTGATTTCACATTCCATGTTATTCAATTATAGACGTGATATAAATATTTGTAATTTAATTGATAGATATATTCTTTTTCATTATCTGCTAATGTTTTAGTATTTCATTTTCAAAATAGGAATATATGTTGAAAGTAGACTTGTTCATGGGTTTAGATACCCGCTCAGGCCCGTTCACTTTGAACCGGGCTTCAATAATAATTTTTTGTCTCAAATCCGGCTCGAGCTCGAATCCAAAAAAAGCTCGCCATATTATGAGCAGGTTTGCGCTTTTAATATTGTGAAAAGTCAACATATGCCCAAACCCGGCCTGAACCCGTAAAAATAGTGTATTAGAGCTTGGGCTTGCTTTTAAAAAAGTCGAGCCCGCCCAAATCCAACCCGAGCACGTCCAAAACCTACCCATGAACAGGTCTAGTTGAAAGTCAAAAGAAGAGGTTGATATTTAGAAATAGAGGAAGGAAGGATTGAAATATAAATTCATTGGCAAAAACCATGTACTTGTATTACCATAATATTTCATGGATTTCTCAAGTACTTTTTAGTTTATAATAGAAATCCGAATTAAATTTGAAATTTACCACCAACAAATGGGAGATAACTATGATTTTTCATATATTAGTTGTAATATTATTTTAAAAATGATTAATTAATTGAATCGTTGAGGGAAAATGTTAATTTCACATCTTAAATGAAAATGGACCGGTAATTATATCATTTTATTTTAAGTGTTTTTTTTCTTCAAATTGAAACAATTAAACCTTCATATGCCAATCATTTTTCCCTGCCAGATCCTTATTTCTTTATCAAAACTCTTTGTTCTTCATTAGCAATTTTTTTGTTTTGAAAATTTTTTCAACTGCACTTTTCTTTCTTAAATAAAATATTTATCAATTTAAATTGTTTGTTCTCATGCATACTTGTTTAGAAGCGATCACCTAATCATATGCGGCTCTATGTGAATGAATGTTTTGTGAATGTATATTTAGGCAATAACCGGTCCTCAGTTCCCTGCACTTTTTTATTTGAATTTAAGTGCCTACACCTCCATTTATACACTTTAAATCTTCGGGCTTTTTTCATAAATAACCAAAATTTTAAAGTTTACTACTTTTATACAGATACAACTTTTCAATATTAAAACTACAGTACACGCTAGAAATATTTTTTTTTATACGGTCCAAATATATACCCCTCATCTCAAACCAACCTTCATAATTACAATAATTTTCTCTCTCATCATCATCATCTCTCTCAACTCATATTTCTCTAATTTCTCTTAAATCACACAGCCTCCTCCGACTCTTTCAGATCCGCCGCCCTCATCCATCTATCTTAACGCCGCCGTTCAACATCGCTTCAAGTTTCGTCAATATTGTATCTCTTTTCGCCGTTGTTGGTGCTGAAGATCCGCATAGGATTTCGGCTTGTAAAATGGCTTCTTGTTGTTCTTGCGTTGCTTCTTGTTGTCGTGTTTCTATTTTGATTTCAGATCTAAAATTCACCGTTCTTATTCTTTCTTCTTTCTTAGATCTACAAGTTTCTTTCTTTTTTATTTACTGTTTTATATAACAGTATTTTTTTTATCATTAAACATGTATAAAGATTATCTTTTCATGTTTAAAAAATAATTTTGTAATTTTATGGAATAAAAATTTGTTATTTCTGCATTTTTCTTGCATTTATTTGTATTTCTGCGTTTTTCTTATTTTGCAGCACGATTTGTTGATGATGATTAATTGCTAAATTATTGTAATGTTGCAGTGTTGTTGATATTATGTTGACTTTATGTTGATATTGTGTTGATAATCAGTTGGTGTTTGTTTGATTTTAACATTAGCAAATAAGATAATATTGTCAGTGAAATAAACTAAAAAAATAAAAATTTAGCTGAGGTTAGATAATGATATGTTAACATTTAGATAAAAGACAAATAATAATTTTGAATGATTATAATGTTGAAGTGTTGATGTTATGTTAATTTTTCGGTTGATATTTTGTTGATTTTGTGTTGATATCTGGTTGATTTTAACATTGGCAAAGAAAATAATATTGCATATGAAATAAACTAAAAAAATGAAAATTAAATTGAAATAGAAAAAACGATACCTTAATTTTTGATTAATTGCTAAATTATTGTAATGTTGATTTTTTTTTTTGTTAAAATTAAAATTAACTAAATATCAACATAATATCAACACGAGATCAACATTGTAACATTATCCATAATAAATATTTTTCATCAATGCTAAAATCAACAAAATATCAACCGAAAATCAACACAATATCAACACTGTAACATTACAATAATTCAATGTGTTTATTTGTCTTATTTTCCAATGTTAACATATCATTATCTAGTCTCACTTAAATTTTTATTTTTTTAGTTTATTTCACGGACATCATTATTTTATTCTTCAATGTTAAAATCAATAAAATATCAACATAAAATCAACATAAAATCAACAACACTGAAACATTACAATAATTCATCAACTAACCATCATTAATAAATCGTGTTGCAGAATAAAAAACGCAAAAATGCAAGGAAACACAGTAAAACTACAGAAATAACAGATTTCCATTCCATAAAATCATAAAATTATTTTATGTACATGAAAATTAATATTACATTCTTTAAAGATAATCTTTACACTTGTTTAATGGTAAAAAAATCACTGTTATTTAAAAACAATTAACAAAAAATTCTAGATCTGAAAATGAAAAAGAAGAAGAAGAAGAACGATGAATCATTTTGCCTCGAAATCTGATCATATGCCTTTAAAAAACTTCTAAAGTCGTTAAAAATTTCCGATATCTATTCTTCCTTCCGACAAAAACTCCGATCCAGATCTGGAAAAGAAAACACGGAAAGAAAAGAATGGCGGCGGCGCAGCGAGGATGAAGGCGGCAGCGAAGCGCCGCTGAAACTTGCTGAAGAACGGCGACCATGAAAAAGAGTAAAGAGCAGGGGATGGGAAAATATGGAGAAAATAACTGTTAATTTGAGAGCCAAAATGAAAAATCGTATAAAAGAAATAATTATAATATGTTAGGTTATATTTATAAAATAAGAAAAAGCCCTAAATCTTCGCGCTATTATATTTATTAAGGTTAATTTTATAAAACATCACGACCTTTATATGGAATTTTATTTTAACCACGACCTTTAAAAATTGCCATATAAAATCATGACTTTTCATTTTTTTCTAATTATTATAAATGACTCTTTTATCTAATTAATTTTTTATCTAATAATTAAAATCATGACTTTTCATTTTTTTCCAATTATTATAAATGACTCTTTTATCTAATTAATTTTTTATCTAATAATTTTTCATTTGATTATAAAACGGCTTTTTTGATATTTCGTGACAAGTTGAGGGGTTGAATTGATCCTTTGTTCATTTTTTTGGGTTTTACTATTCGCCGCCCCTACAAAAGACATTTTTGTCCTTCTAGCAAAACCAAAACCAAAAAATTCTCTCAACTCATTCGAACAAATACGTAAAAAGTCGATGAAAATGACGGATAACGATTATAATTCGCCAGGTAACGATTATCGACGTTCAAAAACAAATTTTTCCGGCTTTTCCGAGATAATTTTTTTTTTTTTAAATTCTAGGAGAACGTCCCAGAAGGACATCCCTCCACAAGAAGGGACGTCCCTGAGAGACGTCCCTCCACATGGGAAGTCCCTCCTTTTGGAGGGATGTGGGACATCCCCTCCTTTTGCCGGTTATATTTAAAAAAAATTATAAATTGTTAAACATAATTATTTATGTTAAACGTAGTTTTATAAATTGTTAAACGTAATTATTTATATTAAACGTAATTTTATAAATTATTAAACGTAATTAGTTATGTTAAACGTAATTTTATAAATTGTTAAACGTAATTGATTACAACGATCGTTTTTTTTTTCAGAACATGGGTTTGATACTGATGCTATAGCAATTAGTTGGACTAAGAATATTGCTATAGGAATTGGGGTTTGAATTAGTCATTTTGTCTCATAAGAACGGGAGAAAATGAAAGCTTTTGAGATGTACTCGGGGTGAGCGTTACAAAGGTTCGGTAACAGATTCTGATTCAGCCGTACGAAAAAATATTAAGTCATACTACTAATACTCAGTAAATATTAAATCGATTAAGTTTTTAAAATAACTAAAATTACAAAAAAAATTAATTATATATTATTTTTTTTAAAAAAAATTCCGGCTGCGACGTTTCCGGTCGCAGCCGGAAACAGCCCCTTGAAGGGGGACAAACACGTAGAATATGGTTTTAGTTTGAATGGATTGAGAGGTTTTAGTTTTGTATAGAAATAGGAGAAAGGGCGAAAAGATAAAGTGTAGGGGCGGTGCGTAGTAAAAAAGAGCGGTATTTAGTAATCCAGTTTTTTTTTTTTGTGAGGCTGACAAATAAATATCCAGTTTCAGAAGAAGATATTTGCATAGCATGAGACAGGTCCTTGCACTTTGTTTCACTCTGTAATAACATTAACATATCAAACAATTTTATTAATGGGTTTCGCTTCGTTTCCATTGTCATTCACTTCCGCTTCCACAACCACGACTACCGCCGCCGCCGCCACTACAAGGTCAAGAACACATTTCCCCCGCCCCCACTGCTGCCGTCACTTCCTTTCAACGTCTTCTTTTCCTCTTCTGATTCCTTCTTCTGTAAGTTTATTCTCATTTCTCTTTTTCTTAAAGAAATTCAAACACTGCTCTCTCTGCTCTACAAATCCATTTAATTTCTTCTTTTTGTGTTCACTTGCATTCTTGTTTAAATGGTGCCAGATTTCCTTAATCTTTATTGAATTAACTTTAAAAAGGAATAATTTTTTCCAATTTTTAGTGTTATCTTTCGAATTTCGCTTGTTTTGGTAGACCTGATTGGCTGCTTTATATGTTCTGTCCTTTTTCTATCTGAATTGCTTAATTATGTAATTATTTATTAATCTTTAAAATAAAAAATTAGAACATTTGTCTTTCAGAGTCAAAAAAAAAGTTAGGATATTGGTAGGATGGAAGGTTGAAGTTGAACTCTAATGTAAGTATATTAGAGTGTTGAACAATTTATTATCAAATAACATTAAATGCTCTTTAGCACGGAAATGGAAATGCTGAAACGGAAAATACCGAAACAGAAAACAGCAAATGAATATGTATATATAAGAATAGGTTATAAATATAGAGATTTGTAGCGTAACGCCAAAATGAAAGACTCGATAAGTTTTCGTGCAATATAATTTATATGTAATGACTGTATATAAACATTTTTAATAGGTCTTTCATTGATTCATTAATTCATATATGGTTATTGTAGTGATCATATTTTCGGCAATAGTTTCTTTCACTATATGGTGTAGGAACTTCTATTTGAGCTTTCAGAAAATGTTGGCAGTTCAACATTAATGTAGCCAGTCTTGATTGTAGTATACAAATTTTGACTGTAAAGCTTCAGTTAATGTACAGAGAAAGTGCGATTGGAGTCCTTGGAGATCAGCTATAGAGAATGTTACCCATAAAGTTTCTTGTAACATGTTGAAAGTTGAAGATGACATAAATGAGGAGGCATGTGAGTTGGTTAGTGGAGTGGAATTCTCAGTAGGGGAAGGTGTTGATACAATCAACGCTTATCTCTTCAAGGCCGTGAAAAACAATAATGGAACTGGCATACTTCTCTTGTCTGATATCTTTGGATTTGAAGATTCATCTACTAGAGACTTCGCATATCGTGTTGCCTGCAATGGTTACAAGTACGTTTCCATACATGTTGAGACTTATTGCTAATCTCTATGATCCTGCCATGTTTGTAATCTATGTTGTACGGAAACTTCTCGAATTCGACGTTCCGGCTTTATGTTTTACGGAAACGCTTTTGAAACTCTAAAACTCTCTTAATAACCTACTTTTGTAAAAAAATGTCATTTTTTTGTTTTCTATTTCAACGTCTTTCATTTCAGGATTTTCGTTTCTGTGGTACATATATTGTAACATGCATTTATTATGATTTCTTAAGCTTGACATAGGACATTTCAAGTATATTAGTTGAGAACTAAAGATAGCTTTGCCCCTGATATATATATATATATATGTATGTAAAAGAAAATGAAAAATAGATACATTGTATTTTCTAGATGAGAACTGATTTTTTAGCTATCAAGTTTTTACTTGGTATAAAGCTTCTTAGATGTGTTATTGAAATGCTGATGCTTTGAAATTCATTTTAGTCTATTAGAGCTGCCTCGCAAACCCTTTTATAACTTTTTGCCTGATATGATTTGAACTGCAGTGTTCTAGTTCCCGACTTATTTCGTGGAGATCCATGGACAAAAGACCGACCAAAGACTATGCTTGAACAGTGGATAACAAAACAAGAACCTCAGCGGATCGCAAAGGACATTGACACCGTGGCAAAATGGATGGCAGATGAATTTTTAGCTGCAGGACTTTCCAAAAAGTTTGGTCTAATTGGGTTCTGCTATGGAGGAGGCCGAGTAATCGAGGTACTGTCTAGAGATCAAGGTGCTTGTTTCAGAATTGGGGTCTCCTTTTATGGTACAAGAATGGATCCATCTCTAGCGTCCAATGTGAAGGTTCCAGTATTGTTTATTTCAGGAGACAATGATCCACTTTGCTCAGTCAGTGTCTTGAAAGATATTGAGAAGAACATCGAAAAGGGGTCTCGGGTTGTTATTTTTGAGGGAAGAGGTCATGGCTTTGCCCATCGTCCTGCCTCTCCCGAAGAAGATACAGCTGCAGAAGAGGCTTTTCTAATAATGAGAAATTGGCTGCATGATGGGTTGGTTTTAGAAGATTAACTGCAGGCTCATGAAGGTCACACTTTCTGTCTCATGCTTGATTTGTATGTTTCTTGTGTTGCACGGAAACTTCTCGATTCCTACATTTCAAAGTTTCATTTCCATTTTTGAAAATGCTTATGAAATTCTGAAATTCTATATTTAGAACTTATTCTTGTAAAGTAGTAATATTATCTCTCCTTTCTGTTTCAGCTGTTCCTTTTCCTTTTCCGTGCTATTTAGGATTTCTATGAGCTAGAGTCTGGCAGGCTGCTTTTTGAACTTGTTCAAGTTATTTACTTTGTCCAAATTATATTTGTCCACTGCTCGTTATAATGTATCTAAATTCTACTAATTTTGTGATTGGGATCAGAAAAACCAAATATTGAAGTCAGAAAGTTTTCTTGAGTTTTGCCTAAATTCAGCAATGGACATGTGAGGATACAAGGCTTGGTTTTGTTTTTTAAATTCTCCTCCACCATGCTGTCGCCTGTACATATCATGATCTGAATAGTTTAGTTGTTTAAGAAAGAAATATAAAGGTTTAATTATTCAAAAATACTTCACTTTTTAAATTTTTTTGTTTGTATTCCAAATTTTTAAAATTGTCAATTGTATTCTACTTTCTAAAATTCAATTTTATTTATATTCATTTTTCAAATTGGAGTTTGTGCATTTTAAAAAAGGTTCAAATAAGTCCTTAATAATAATATATTAAAAATTGAGACTATATATATCAAGTATAAAGGATATATTTGAATTTTTTTTAAATAAAAATGTCTAATTCGGAAAGGTAAATACAATTGAAATTGAAAATGGAATAAAACTAACGATTTTGAAAATTGGATATATATGAAAAAAAAATAAAAAAAAATGTGGGTTTTTTTTAGATGACTAAACAAATTAGAAAATATTCCCTCAAAAAGAAAACAAATTAGAAAATAAGTAGCAAGCGAGGATTATTATATTTAATTTATGATCACCTAATTTCATTAGTTGTACATTGTGAAGTTGACTATTATTTATTTAATTGATTGTATTTGTATATTTAACTATAAATAAGTTAATATATTATATCTATCTTGTCATACCATTACACTCAACCTCTCATATTTAATAAGAACTTTACTTCCCAAGAGTTGCATCTCCACTTACCCAGCTCCAGTCTTGCCTTTTTGCATCTTTCTGGTTCTTGAGTAGCATTTTGTGGATTCTTTTTCTTGGTAAGTTGCATAATAGATTATACTTTCTTTTTTTACTTTCTAATGCTTTTTTTAATCTCTTGTAGCATATATGCATAATTAACATGAATGTTATTGTATATGTTTATCGGCCGAACCAAACCGAACTGCTTCATTTCGATTTGTTTCGTTTCAATTTTTCAAATTAAGAAAACCGATCGGTTTGAAATTTATGGTCAGTCTGATAACCGTGACGATCCATGTACATCCCTAGTCATAGTATCTCTACTAATGAAATTTGAGTTAGTTTATAAAAAGGTTTAACAGTGCCAAAAAAAATTAGAACTTTTAGATTTAAAAAATTATTTAAAAATTTTTAATGTTGTAATTTATTTTAATTTTAAAAAAGATCTTTTTTTATTTGAAAATACTTATCAAAATTAGGGTATTGTTAAATGAAACAACCAATCACTCTATAATTTTTTTGGTTGCCCATCCGATTTTTAGGACTTTGTCCTGACTAATCCGAATTCTACACGCGTCGCGCACCTAGTATAGTGGATGAATCTGCCAATGAGATTTTCTGCATTCACAAGACTCGAACCCGAAATCCTGCTTAAACGATATCAAGCCGCTTACCATTTGAACCGATCCCCATTGTTAATCACTCCATATTTTTGATTTTCAATGGAAGTGATTAAATTGATAGCTCCCTAAATTTTATTTTGGGTTGCTTTTATAGAATTTTATATTTTGGAGTAAAAATTGTTTTGTTTTATTTTCACCAGGAATAATGATTGCTTATATCTAACCGTGAAAACAAAGACAAAAAAAAAGGAACAAAATTCATATTTGATCTCCATTTCGTGTGTGTTTCAAAAGTTTTTCCTCTGGGTTTCATTTTTAACAAGCAAAAAATTGAGTAGTGAATGTCCGATCTCCAACGCAGCTATGCTTTACAAATTGCTGCTTGGTAAACGAGCCACAAAGTCTCGGTCAGTGGAAAAACACATGATTTTGTTCATATCGAACATTTTCTTAATTTGTGTTTTGTTGATTAGAATACTAAATTAACGTAATCAATTTATTCAATTTCAGGTTTCAGAGATATTGGAGGCATAGAGGAAAAGCGAGAAGAAAATGGAGGCAATTCTGACCTCCATTGCTAGTTCAGCTGTTGTTGAAATTGCAAAAGCAGCGGTACTCCCTATCGGCCGACAGTTTGGCTACATTGTTTTCTGCAACACTAAGATTGACGACCTAAGAGAAGAGCTGCAGAAGCTGGTTGACAAGAAGACCACTGAGGTGGATCCGCTTGTAGTTAACGCTGCAAGGAACTTAGAAAACACTATTGCTTCCGTCGTTAAATGGCAGAAATCAGTGGATGATGTCAATGGAGCGGCGATCGAATTTCTGGATGGTGCAATTAACAGAAATAATAAATGCTTGTATGGGTTTTGCCCTAATCCAATATCACGTTATCGCTTGGGAAGGAAAGCTGCTAAGACGACGACGAAGGTTGTTATTCTAATTCAAGAGGCTGGCCAGTGGTCGTTCCTCAATCAGATAGCCATTGCTGCTCCTCCGCCGAAGGTTGGATCAACATTCGACGCTGCAGGTGTAAAGTTTTTTGATTCGAGGAGGTGGATTGAGGATGAAATTTGGAAAGCATTGAAAGATGATAAGTTGCGAATGATAGGTGTTTGTGGTATTGCCGGTGTGGGTAAGACCACACTGGTTAACATGCTTATTAAACGAGCCAGCAGTGAGAATTTGTTTGGGGAGTTTGCAAAGACGGTTGTCTCCCAGAATCCTGATTTAAGCAAGATTCAAGATGAAATTGCTGAACAATTGGGTTTGAATTTTGAAAAATTGGGGCTGAAGACTTTGCCTGCAAAAGCTAGTAAGCTACATGAGAGGATCGTGAAGAGTGACAAAAATGTTCTTCTAATACTTGATGATGTATGGAAGGAGTTGAATTTTGAAGCAATAGGATTACCCAATTCAACTTCTAAAGAAGCAAAATGCAAGATTGTCCTGACTTCACGGTTCGAACATGTTTGCAGTAAAATGAGGAGCAAGAGGAACTTCAAGATTGATGTTTTAGGAGATGAAGAAGCTTGGTCTCTCTTCAAGGAGATGCTTGGTAGTTCTATCGACCCTAATTTACATCAAACGGCAAGACACATTTCAAATAAATGCAAAGGCTTGCCTATTGCCATTGTAACTCTGGCCAAGGCATTACTATACAAGCCAAAAGAGATTTGGGATGATGTACTCTTACAATTAAGGAATCCTAACCAAGAAAGCAACCCAGATATGCAGGAAGATGTGTATTCCCATTTGGAAATTAGTTATAATCTGATAAGAAAAAAAAATGCCCAGTTATGCTTTTTGCTTTGTTGCTTGTATCCTGAAGATTATAATGTTCCGATCCAAGATTTGGTCAGATATGGAGTTGGGTTGGGGTGGTTTAAGGATCTGCATACCATTCATCAAGCAAGGACCAGAGTTCATGCTCTTGTTCAAGAACTCAAAGAATCATTTTTGTTGATGGAAGGTGATTCACTTCAATATGAGTCCGTGAAAATGCATGACCTGGTACGAGATGTCGCCATCAGAATTGCCTCCAAAGATCCCCATAGGTATATAGTAAGCTGTGATGCTAAAATGAAAATGTGGCCTGACCGGGATATAGAAAATTACAAAGATTGCTCTGCGATTTCACTCATGTGCAGAGAAATCGACGAGCATCCTGGAAAATTGGTATGCCCAAAGCTACAACTTCTACATATTGCATACCACTATGGTTGTCAATTCTTGCCTAACAACGTTTTCGAAGATATGAATGAAATCAAAGTTTTATCTTTGAAAATTCCATTAATGCCGCAGCCTCTTGATGTTTTGAAGAAACTTCAAATGTTGCGTCTTCACAATATCGAGTCTGGCCAGATATCTACAATTGGATTTCTAGCTTCTCTCCAAATTCTTGATCTGGGATCTTCGAACATTAGAGAGTTGCCGGAAGAAATAGGGCTACTTAAGAATTTAAGGTTGCTAGATTTGAGGCATATGCATTCCCTGCTGTACATTCCATCAGGCGTGTTATCCAGATTGTTCAAACTAGAAGAGTTTTACGTGAGATATTTTGGAAGTACCGAAGATGGAAGGTCCAATGCCTGCCTCCATGAGATAGAGTCTCATCCTATAACTACACTGAGGATTGGTTTAAAAGATCTCTCAGTTTGGCCAAAAGAGCTGGTCTTCGTGAACCTTAAAAGATTTCGTATCTCCACACGCACAGATGCGCCTAAGAATGATTCAAAAAATGAGCTGTATCTTTATGGTGATGCAAGAGAAATAAAAAAAAGTGGGATCTGTATCTTATTTGGGAAAACTGAAATCTTGGATTTGCACCTTGTGGCAAATTTAAAGAACATTGGCTATGAGCTAGATGATAAGGGTTTTCCACGCTTGGAGATGATATCGACCAATTTTTGTGATAAACTAGAATGCATAGTTGATGCAACAAATTGGCGTCAATTGAGAAATAATGATCCAATTTGTCACCTCCCATGTTTTAATAATTTGAGAGATATGAGAATCAAGGCTAGTTCTGAATTGAAATATTTGTTTCCACGTTCTGCTGCAGTAGGATTGAGGCAACTTTGTAATATAGAAATAAAGTATTGCGAGAAGATGGAGGTGTTTTTCTACGGAGATGAAGAGAGTGATGAGAAAGTTACATCCAACAATGAGCTGTTGTTTTCAGAACTAAAAACGTTGAAGCTTGATCATTGTGAAAAACTAAAAACAGTTGCTGGGCAATTAGATTCATCGACAATGAGCTGCCAGGTATGATTTTTATGCTGTCAAATATCTTTGCGTGGGTTATTGGCCAGTATGGTACCAAATGTGTGCCTCCAGTTTCAGTTCAGTATCAAAACTTCAATTAATATCAAAGTAGTATCCTAATTTTAATTTACATTTCATGCCATGGGATAGTCCTTGGATAAATGCACGTTGATGCATGCTAATGTGGCGGATGGTCATTGAACAAATAGTTTTATTTCTGAAATGATCCATTAGCATGCACGCACTTGAATTTATCAAGTATACCATCACCTGAAATGTAAATTAAATTTAGAGTACCATTTCGATACAAATTGAAGCTTCGATATCAAATTGAAAATAAGGGCCACACTAAATAATAATCCATATTTAAGTCATGTCAAATTTTATAGGATATAAGCTAATTTATTTTCATATCAACGTGAAGGAAAAGTCGAGGAAGGTGAAGATCGAGCATTGTCTATTCTCATTGCATTGGCTACAATTAAAAAATTTACAGATGCTGGAGTTGATCGACTGCCATTCCCTAAAAGTGGTATTTCGACCTTTGGTAGCACAACAACTGGTGCAACTTTTAAAACTATGCATAGTCCGTTGCAAGCAATTACAGTACATAATTGCAGAAGAAGAAGAAGAAGAAGAAGAAGAAGAAGAAGAAGAAAAGGACAACACTAAAATAGTGTTCCCTATGCTAGTGACCCTTAATTTTGATAACCTACCAGAGCTAGCGGCTTTATGTGCTCATAGTCATATTTCCTTTGAGTTTCCCTCATTGAAAAATGCAAAATGGGAAAAATGTCCCAAGTTGGAGACATTTGGTGCAGCTTCATCAACGTTCATGTCTCCAAGACAACAAGAAAGTGTTCAAGAAACTAAACCTGATGGTCATCCTACTTCTAGGGAGGATCAATTGCACCAGGTATGCATTCTTTTTTATATTCAGCTTACAGTTGGCTAGTTTTAAATGTTTAATTTCTATATCTAGTAATATTTTAGATTAAATGTACTCTTTTGCTTTCTATTATCTTCTCCAAATAAATTATTATTACATTTAACATGATGTATAATTTTTTTTAATAAGGATAAATAAAAAAAATGATAATAAATATATGTTTTCTATAAATATGTGAACACAATAAACCTTCTAAAATAATAGAGAAGAAATGTCTATTATCCCACTTTCTGATATTTATGTCTTTTATTTTTTATATTAAAAATTTGTTATTTCATATGATATTTTAAAGTAGTGTAATTTTAAAATGGCCTAATCACTCAAAAAACCCTCACCTTTATTTTTTTTTTCAATTCCACCCCGACGTTGAAAATTTGTCAATTTTACCCACTTTTAAATTTTCCGTTTTCAATTGTACCCCAATTTTTTAATTTTTGTTAATTTTTTAACTTAAATGATGAAATCATTCAATTAACTAAGTTTAAACATGAAATTAAATTCTTTTTTATTCAAAAAAATACAAATAAGTCCTTTATTTTTAAAAACTAACTAAAACCCATAATCATATTAACACTAACTTAAATTCTTAATTAATTTAACTAAATTTAAATGAATTTTAAAAACGTACAATTAATATATGCTAGACATGGAGAATGTTTTAAACAAATTTCCAAACGAAAAAGACGTTAATTTAATTTTTCAGGGTACAATTGAAACACAAAAATGCAAAATGGGGTAAAATTGACAAATTTTCAACGTCAGGGTATGATTGAAAAGGGGCTAAAAGGTCGGGGTTTTTTAAGACATTAGACCTTTTAAAATTGGCTTCATCTGATGCTAAATTGCATTTTGTAAATAAATAAGCATCGAGCAGCCTATGATCATAACATTTTAACATTTTGAAACTTTTTTAATTTTTGTTATTTTAGTGCTTTTATTTCATTCAATTTTTATATTATGCAATTTGCAAATGCAATTGAATTTTGTGTGCACCTATCAACATGAAGGAGAAAACGAAGATGACAAAGATGGAGCATTGCCTATTTTCATCGCATTCATTACAATTACAAAATCTGCAAATGCTGGAGTTGTGTGGATTTGATTCGTTAAAAGTAGTATTTCGACCCTCTGTAGCACAACAACTATTGCAACTTAGAAAACTAGACATATCTTGTTTTAAGCAATTACGGTACATAATTGCAGAAGAAGAAGATAAAAACGACAACAATCGGAGAACAACTAAAATAGTGTTTCCTATGCTAGCAACACTTTATTTTGGTAGTCTACCAGAGCTAGCGGCATTTTGTTCTGACAATTATATCTCCATTGAGTTGCCCTCCTTGAAAGATATAGAATGGAAGCATTGTGGCAAGTTGGAGGCGTTTTGTCCATCGACATTTAAATATCCTACTTCTAATGAAGATCAATTGCAACAGGTATGCACGCACCTCATCAAAAGCATATTACTATAGCTTGTTAACAATACTCGGTACTAGGATTTTATCTTACAAAAATTTAGCATATTCAAAACTATGACCAAATCAATATTTGCTCAGCAAACGATTGTGTCACTTTGGTATAATAATTTTATAATATATGTCAATTATACCAAATTAAAAACTAAATAATCAACGATCTATATTCTAGTCCTTTAATTCATTTTCATGATAAATTAGTACATAAAATTCTATGTTGTTTTTACCAATTAGACCATTTATCTATTTTATTTGCTTTCCACATATAACTGATTCAAAATATAAATTTGCTCCTTGATAATTTTTGTATTTAGCATATATTTATTAACTTCATCATAATTATGAATATTTTAATTCATTTTGTAAAAAAATAAATTTAGCTCGTTCTATAAATATTGGAATGTTGGAATTACAAGGTATCAAAGAGCAAAAAAATGTTGAGTTCAATACCATTCTCAAGGATCCTAAGAAGGAGAAGACAGCAAGAAAGTATTAAAAAATATAACTATGGTATTACCAAGACTAAATACCTCGCACCAGGTGAAAATCAGCGGCTACAGGTATCAATTTTCAATTGGATTTTTTTTTTGAATCAAGAATTTCTTTTTTAATCCCACTGCATCCGTTTTAAATTAGCAGTTGCTCTAAGAAAACTTTTTAGTTTTAATATATTTATCATTTTATACATTAAATAAAATATTTAATGATTTAAAAAGAATCCTTCTATCTAAGTGATTAGGCCTGACAATTATATTATGAATTAGAAATTTTGCTAGTTTTGTTCAATTTTCTTTAAATTATATTCAAATAGCATGAAGATGAAGGGTCCAATTTAATAAAAAAATAAGATATAATTTAGTATCTTATGATAAATTAGTTTATAATTAGAGAAAGGGTTCATAGAATTTCCCCCTAAAAAATAATTTTATTATATGTACAACTAGCTCTTCAATTTGCCCTAAAAACCACCTTTTTGATTTAAACTGGCCTCTAATAATTTGAATATATGTTATGCAGCTTTCTTTAATGAACAAGAATTCATCTTGCGATGTTTATGATCACAACAAGGAATCATGGGGTGTATATTCATCCAAATTAATTGAAGGGATGCACAACCTGCAAAAAGTTCGGATGCATAGTAGCCTAGAATCAGAAGTGCTGTTCAATTTGGAGCAAGTTTGTTACAAGGCTCCTCAAGAAATCACAGTTTTTCAAAATCTAAGAGTCTTAGAGATCGAATATAGTACGAGATTATTATATCTCATGTCAGCTGGCAGTCGCAAGGACGAAGAAGAAAGCAGCAAGTCCAGAATTGTATTCCCTCAACTACACACTTTAACTCTTAATTGGTTACCCAGTCTCAGGAGTTTCTGCATTAATGTCACAGTAGAATTGCCTCTACTGGAAACCCTTACGTTGTCTAAATGCAATCAGATGGGAAAATTCTGCTATGGAGGATCAGTCTTCACACCAAAACTAAAGGAGATGGTGATAAATGGGAGCAACTATTATTTGGATAAAGACCTAAATGTAATGTTGGAGGAAGTGGTATGTAGCACAATCTCTCTTATCTTTTTATTTTTATTTGATAAGTTAATCACAACAGTAACCCATTTCCTAATGATAAATTAATCAATACAATTGCAGATGTTGTTAGGAGAGTTAGCAGTAAGGGATTCAGTAATCCCATCACCGTATGTGGATCCAAGTAAATTCAAGTCTTTGGTTGTTGAATATTGTAAAACCTTGTCGGCTGCCAATATCCCTAGCCACGCCATAATGGAAAAGCTTTCTGTTAGTCACTGTGATTCAATAAGTGAGATATTTGATTTGGAAGGAATGAATAATACTTCTGCAGCGTTCTCTCACCTTCAAGACATGTTTCTGGCGGGGCTACCAAAACTTGAATATGTTTTGAAGAAAATACCAGAAAACGTCATTGCCTTTGAAAACCTGACAACACTAAGAATCAAGGATTGTGCTAATCTGAAACACATTTTCTCAGTTTCTCTGGCTAAGAGGATTCAATTACAAGTACTTGACATAAAGAATTGCCCACTGTTGAAGCAAATAATTGCAGACGAAGAACAAGGAGAAGGAAGCAGCAAGGACATAATTGTGTTCCCTCAACTAAGGTCTCTGAAACTTTGGGATTTGCCTGAATTCACAAGCATCTGCAGTGGGGCTTACTCTCTTGAATTCCCGTCATTGCAAGATTTGGAAGTCTTTATATGCGATAGTTTGAGAAATATTTTGTCAGTTTCTATAGCTAAGGGTCTTCCCCAACTCCAAGGACTACACGTAAGGCATTGCAATGTGTTAAAGGAAGTAATTGTACTAGAAGAAGAAGAAGAAGAAGGAAGCAGCAAGGACATAACTGTGTTTCCTCAACTAAGGTATATGAAACTTGAATGCTTACGCGAGCTTACAAGTTTCTGTAATGAGACTTCTTCTCTTGAATTCCCAATGTTAGAAAGCTTAAAATTAGAAAGTTGCCATGAAATGAAGACTTTTTCTCAAGGATCAGTGATCACACCCAAGCTAGATAATGTATATGTCAGTAGGATGCAGCAATGTCATCCGTTAATTGGAGATCGAGACCTTAATGCTACAGTGAGCCAATTGTACAAACCCAGATAAAGAGGTATGCGTGATTATCTTATTTATAATTATGGTTGTCAAATTCTGCACGAGTCCGATTCCACCGGAAAATTCAGGATTGGCCATTGAAAATCTATCTTTAATATGTGTGATTTAAAGTGAGAACCAATTAATAGTTTTTCAATAGAAATTTGATGGGTTTTGTGTATTGTGCATAATTGTTTCTTGTGTTGGATAATTCAGGTACATTTCGGTGGTTAACATATCAGATGCGAGTGGTAAAGGTTGGATATCTCTCTGCATCCAATGATGAAACAGAGAGGATGAGCTGAAGAACTTGATCAAATGAAATCACAGGTAATAATGACTGTTAATTGAATTGATGACTGTATATAAAACAGTTGAATGTTTCATGGAATCCTTGTCTTTTGAGGGTCAGTGTAGCATAGAATGAGTATAATAATGGTAAGAGGCTGGAGAATGACAGTCAGGGCCGTTGCTCCACTTGATTTTGCTGGAAGAGATTTCAAAGATGAAATGTTCTCAATAATGTAGTAACTTCTCTGATTTGTTCTTAGAATGGTTCATAATTAGCGCCTATATCCAATCTTGTGTCTAAAAATGAGCCGGTAGGTTTAGCTCAGATTGTTGGTTTTTGAAACAATTTCTTGCAGTCTATGAATCATGGAAGGGATCAAAATATAATTAATAATTTTGGCTTCAATTTAGTGTTCCTTAACTAAAGCTGTATTTTACTTTTAGACTATGTTTGGTTCATGGAATAGGTGCGGAATGGAATAGCTATTCCGTATAGACTGACTATTCTTTGCTTTGCTTCATGGAGTAATTATTCCATTCTCAAAAAATAAAAAATGGTTATTTTATTCCTTATGGAATAGCTATTTTATTTCATGCTATTTCATTCCATGAACCAAACATGGCTTTAATGTTCAGGAATCCTCTCCTTCTAAGGTTCTTCTTTGAAAAGGATGTATTTCTGTTTTTCATGATTATATTACACATTTGTTAATGTAGACACTGGCAGAATCAGGAAGCCAAAATTCTGGACGAATCACATGTCGTTTGGCTATTTTCAATCTTTTTTATGCCAAACGATATGTTATTTGGTCCAAAAGAATAAAAATCATTAAATAGATTTAAATTTTCAAAATGAATATCAATACATCAATTTTTTTATATAAGTAATGGATTTATTAAATATTAACTCATCAACAATTTATTAATTTATTAGAATTTTTCTATTAGATTTTTAGTTTTATAGGAAAAAAATGGAGTAAATAATAAAACTATACAAAAAAAGGAACAATATTACAAAAATGCTAAGTCATCTCTATTATTACATCACCACCTAAAAAAGCTAAAACTTTACATTTAATACCTTCCCAATGAGAATGCAACACATGGCACTCACAAAACAAATAAAAAAAAGTCAAAAACGCGTCAGAATGGGTCAAAAACGCGTCTGACTTGTGTCAGTCACGCGCGTCGGTTTGTCAAAATTATTCACATGTATCATTTATGTATCCGCGATGTATCGGCAATGTATCAGAAACATATTTAATTATCATTTTCTCTTATTTTTAAAACAAATATATATGTATACATATACACCCAAACACACATACTATTTATATTTATTATTTATATCCTTATAAAGTGTATGTATAGCATATTTTAAATTAAAAGATACATGTATTACATACTTTAAAAATACATAAATTATGTTACAAAAAGAGTATTCATAAAAAAATGTTCTTCCTACATGTTTGATACGTGCTTTATTCTTTTATTAATTATGAATATATATATTCATACACACACTCTCATATATATGTATTAATAATGTGTCTTTAATGTGTATGTATAACATATTGAAATTAAAGCTACATGTATGATATATTTTAATTAAAATTTACGCATCAATAACAGTTTAATTTGTTGCTCGATATAAACATCTTTATAATTTGGTTGTATTTTTTTAGTTCAGTTGCCTAACATTTAAAAATTATGTGTATCTTGTATGTTCTAACATATTTTAAGCATTATTGTTTCCTATATATCTATCAAAATATATGACGTGTATCTGAAATGTATTTATAACATATATCATATTAAAAAAATATGTGTTCCATATATATATATATATATAAAAATATGTATCCTATATATATATATAAATTAAATATTAGAGATTTATCTAACAAATATAAGTAAGAAACATGTCAAAATACGTTTAATTAATTAATATATATTTAAAATGTATACATTTGAACTGTTTTTTGATATGTATAATTTATATATTAAATAGAAAAACACAAATACATCCAAGATACATTTCAGATACGTCATATATACATCTCATTTTTTCAAGGTGTGACTGAATAAACTTAGTTTTTAAATTCATAAAATGGCCGAGAAAAAAGTGATGCTAAAAAGTTATAACTATCGCTCAGATAAACATTTCCTTATATTTTCAATTATTGTAAACCATATACCAACAATTACTCTACAATTATAATGATTCACTAGTTTAAAAATCGATCGATGTATCTACAATATATCAATGATGTATCGGTAATGTATTATTGATGTATGTGTGATGTATCTGTAATGTGTCTACAATGTATCGGTGGTACATTGTATTTGAGCAGTTTCTAACATGCATTTGATATGTATAACATATGTATCTGATATGTATTTAAGATATATCTCGAAGACAGTCACATACTATTAATGGAATTTATTGAAAAACTATATCTTAGACATGATAAATCTTAAATACATAAATAATACATTTCTTTCTCATTTGCAATGCTATCATATTTTCTAAATAAATATACTGTCATTTTTATAAAATAAAAAAATTGAATTAAACTCTATCGAATTATACACTTCCAGCAAATGGATTGAATGACGAGGTTGATGAGTTTTGGTTGCAAAGAATTTTCACAATTTTTCTGGCTGGCAACACCTGAACACTAGACCTCCTAAAAGTTCTAATTTCCTCCTCCACATCTTTATCCCACGATGTATCAGAGATGAATCAATAATGTATCAGAGACAACTTAAATACATTTTATATACATCTTAGAGACAACTTAAATACATTTTCTAAAAAAAACTATATACTAAACTTCTCACTAAAGACATTGTTAAAACCATAAACTACAAATAAAAAAAGCACATAAGAGATGTTAGCAAATAATAATATACTATTTATATCACATAATGTATAAAAAAACAAAAAAAAAACATCTCTTAAATAATATAAATAGATGATACATATGGATACATAAATAATACATCACTTTTTCATTTGCTTTATCATATTTTTTTAAAGAAATGCATTGCCATTTAACATAAAAAAAAATTAAATTAAATTCTATTGTTAAAAATTGAAATAAATTAATATAATTAATAACATAATTTTCATCTCTAAATCAATTTAAATAACATATAAACATAAAAAAATTAACTTATCTATGCGTCGATTAACTGTTTTTCTTAAATAATAAATTTACAATTATAATATATTTGAGATGTGTCGAAAACGTATTAGAGATGTATTGGAAATGTATCAACGATGTATTCGTTATATAAAATTTATCTTTCAAGTGGCTTTTTGTATGTTTGATTATTTTTTTATTTTTTTACATAAATTAAATTCACCACATTATAATTATTTTAACTTTTTTTAATATATTCAATCTATTTTATTTTAACTACAATAAATGTATTATACATATATCATACGTGTATCCACTAGTTGTACTAAATTAATTATTACAATTATGTAAATATTATCCTTAATTTGATCAATATAAATGAGAATGAGTTATTTAATTTTGGGTCATAAATTCAGGGACCAGATTGGTCCATTACGCATAGAATATCTCAAAGTAGAAAAATAGATTAGTGAAAAGTTCATTATGAATCATTGTCATTTCCTTCCCAAACAATTTTTTGCAACAGTTAGGCACACCCCATTTTTTCTAACGGAAAATTGGTGCATGCCAACCCATTTCTACTCTCAGGTATTTATTTCATATTCCTTTGCTTCACTTATAGTTTATTAATTTGATTTTCATTTGTTTTAAATCTGTTGGATAATTGTTAGAAGTGGATAAAGTTAGCGTCTTAAAGCACAAAATTGAGCATCTTGGAATTAACTATATGACTTCTCTTGTGTACCTGGAAAATTCTTTTTTTTTCTTCTAATAATTCAAAAGTAGAAAAGAAATAAATAAACTTAATAATTAAATTAACTTCAGCAAACCCACCATTACAGTACAATCTCTATTTCCCCTCTTATTAGCCTTCTTGGATCCCTCCCCCTTTTCACAAAACTCTCTTTTTCGTTCATGTAACTCGAGAAAAAAGTTTCTGGCTAATTTCTTTGTGTTTCGTTTTCACACACACAATGAAAAACAACAATAGGAACTGACGGCGGCGATGATTTGTTGTTAGCAAAAGAAAAAAAATGAAGAAGATATAGGAGCAGAGATGTGGTATACGGAAAAAATGAAAAAGACAATATAATTTTAAATGGGTAAGAGGAAGAAGATAGAAAAAAAAGTTAACTATGGCTATTAATGGAGGAAATAAGAAAATAGAAAAAATAAAAGAAAGGAGAAAAGAAATGTGTTAGATCTATAAAAATAACAAATATGACAAATGGAAGGCTGAGATCATTTATGTATTGAATGTAATAATCTTCCGTTATTAGCTCAAAATTGTAAAGAAAAAATTAGCACATGTGTAAGATTTGAGAAGGCTTAGCATTTTTGTAAGAAAAGCCCTTATTTAGCCCATTCCTGTAATTTTCTCAAAAAAAATGGACTTACATATTCCATTTTCCTTTTGACCCATATCCGTTTCAGTTTCCATGCAACACAGGTTCTCAGAACACGCTTGTATTAGAATTACAAAATTACAATAGCACTGTAAGCTGTCAATTCCATAGTTGTTCTTAATTATTTGGTCCGATATCAAATTTGAAGAAGTAAAATTTACTAAATTTCATAAGTCGCACAAAATACTGGATGCCCATTTAACATGGATTTCAGGATTTCCTCTCTAGTAAAGTCATTTTAACAGAAATATCAATATGTAAATGTTTAAATAGGACTTCACTAAAGAAAAAATTAAATCAGTAATGTATGGACTTTTCAAATTAAACTTTTATAGTTCAAATATTATAAGTGCCGAGCAGCAAAAGGTCGTGGGTTCAAATCCTCACACAAGCATTCTCTCTCCCCAATTATCAAAAAAAAAATTGAAATATATCAAAAATGTATTTTTAGTTATTTTTTGTCACCAATGTATTAAAACACAAAAATAGCTCTCGTTCTTATTTCAATTTATACATCATAAAGAAAAGTGATGATTTGATTGTAAGTGCAATAATCCAATTATAAATTTTAGCCTTATTGGTAGTCTGAAGATAGAAAATGGATAAAAATACTCGTTTGATACATTTTTAAAGAGTTGAAATAATGATATAAAATAAATAAAAGTTCATACACCAAATTTGAAAAAAATCACACTTCTAATGTAATTTATCCATTCTCTAAATTCATTAAAAAAAAAAAACTTAAATAGAGATTCCAAACAGCTATCAGCTGAAATGGTTATTTCTTTCATTTCCTTTCCCAAACAAAAATTTACCTCAGTAAAACTACATATAAAAGATAGTAGAAAGCATGTAAGACTTTCCATACATCAAGTTCACTATTTATCCATCAACAATGTTTAAACTACATTGTCAAAAACCAGCAACAATTCCAATTTCATCAAGTCTTGATTTTCAATCCACTCGTCACGTTAAATTTAAGTATCAGCTCATTCGTGGCCAACCTGTGAAACAAAAGCACAGCCTTATATGATTATCTCATAATAAGCGTAACATATACTGATCAACCTTTCAATTTAATGTTGACATGTACGATTTGATGCCAAAAACAGGTACTCAATAGTTGCTAGGTATAAGTTTCTACAAAAAGAGCACAACATGAAAACATAATCTCTTCCACACGTCCAACAGATATTTATTCTGAAATACGTTATCATAAGCATAAATATGAATAAATCAACCACTTGCTTTTTAAATAATTTATTTTAATTTTCTATAAATAATGAACCCACTACACAAGCCGGACATAAAAATCATCTAGTGATGCAAACATAAATCAAATAAAATTCTTTTTTCTTTTTCAATTAACATGAATAGATGAATACTACCATGTCAGGACATTGATAGTTGTTTGACAATTCAAGATAATGTCACATGTGTTGAATCATTGTATGTAAATATTAACATCTAATTCTAAGCCATACAATTTTGTCCCTCTTCTTTCATGTCCCTGTATCTTGCTAAATCATCGTATTTAAATACCAAAGCCCGTCAACTAAATATTGTGCCTTCATCGAATCAACCCATGTCTTAGAAAAACATCTTGTGCTCTAATCAACATATATTGCAAGAATAAGGCAAGTAAAAGACATGAAATGATGAATATAGCAATATGATTCAACGGTTAAACACATTTGAGTGTGTGAAGATTAAAAGTAAGAAATTATGACATTTTTCCACATCAATAAAGAAAAAAAGAAGAGAAAAATTTAATAGGAGAAGCAGAAAGGAAATGAGAGAAATTGGAAGAACTGAAAAAGAAGTATAAAAAAAACTACTGCTATAAAGAGCACAAATAAACAGACTATTATGTAAGCTAAAGTATGAAGGCTGCAAGCAACAGTAAGTTTATACTTCATGAAGAATTTGGACCCAACTTGCAACAAGTTGTATAATTGTCACCAAACAGTAACACACTCCTCGTGTTTATGTAACCTTAGATGCAAAAGCATGCAAGAGTTTGCAAATAACCTACATAAGAAATATGATGCATGATGTTATGTACTTATTCTAAAGTAAGTCTTATTCCAGGAAAAGAAGAATCAAGCAATTAGGCTTAAATGGCAGTTTATTATTTAATAGCTATTAAGTAGGATTATGTTTCTTATTTAGTTTGTTTTCTTATTTACTATTGTTATGTTTCCTAGTTATATTCTAATTAGGAATCTTCTTATATTTCCTAGTTCTATTAGGAGTCTTGCTACTAAAGACTAGTTGTATTATAAATAGCTATTTCAGCTTATTAATAAAGACAACCAGAAAATTATAAACAACTCAGATAGGCAACTCTCTCTAACGAGTTCCCGGATAGGCAGCTCTCCGTTTGAGCTCCAACAATCACCATAGCTCGAAAACGTAACAAGTCAAGTACAGGACAGCCTTCAAACGAAGGTCAACGCCCTGTGACTCGATCCATATCAACGGGTCATAACAATTTGGTATCAGATAGTCATGGGGGATACACATGCTCAGATGGAACAACTTTTGGAGATGATGCGCAAACTGTCAGCAGATCAGGCAGCCTTAGCAGCTGGACAGGCAGCCCTATCTGCACGTGTTGATGCCATGTCTCAGCAAAAGGAAGAAACAATCGGAAAAGGGAAGGATGTGGAGGATAGTGGCAGTCAGATTCATGGTTCCAAGCAAACTGCAAATTCATCTAGTAACGAAGGAAAAAGTGGGGTTGTTCCGCGTTACACAAAGCTAGAATTTCCCACCTACAACGGTAAGGAGGACCCTCTAGGCTGGCTGACACGTTGCGAGCAGTTCTTTGCTCACCAGAAAACCCCACAAGAAGAATGGCTTGGACTGGCTTCGTTTCATCTAATAGGGGCTGCTCAACTCTGGTTTGTTCATCTAGAAAAAGCAAACCCACACTTGAGATGGGAAGTATTCAAAAAATATTGCAATATGCGGTTTGGTCCACCAGTTCATAGTAATCCGGTAGGAGAGTTAATCTCACTTAAACAAACTGGCACTGTCGAAGAATATCTTGAAAAATTTCAGGGGTTATTAGCTCGAACTAATTCTATCATCCCAGAACACCAGGTGGCAATAATGATGGCGGGGTTATCAGAAAGGTTGCAAATTGATGTGGAGTTGGCTAAACCGGAAAATTTGGAGGAAGCTATGAGTCTTGCTCGAGCTTTTGAGAGACGTTTACTGCTGGAAAGATGTTCTGAAAATCAAAAATTAGGGGCACCTCTAAAAATGGTAGATGCCACAAAAACGACAGCGAGTGGAACTGCCTCAACTCTTCCTCCGTTGATTAAGAAACTAAGCAGTGCAGAGATGGCAGAGAGAAGAGCCAAAGGTCTTTGTTACAATTGTGATGAATTATTCTCACCGCGCCATCAATGTAAAAGGTTATTTTTTATTGAGGTTACCATTCCAGATGACGATGCAAACAATGGTTAAAGATCCTGAAATGTCCGTCATTCGAGCTTGAGGGCAAGCTCGTTTTGGAGGAGGGGAGTGATGTTATGTACTTATTCTAAAGTAAGTCTTATTCCAGGAAAAGAAGAATCAAGCAATTAGGCTTAAATGGCAGTTTATTATTTAATAGCTATTAAGTAGGATTATGTTTCTTATTTAGTTTGTTTTCTTATTTACTATTGTTATGTTTCCTAGTTATATTCTAATTAGGAATCTTCTTATATTTCCTAGTTCTATTAGGATCTTGCTACTAAAGACTAGTTGTATTATAAATAGCTATTTCAGCTTATTAATAAAGACAACCAGAAAATTATAAACAACTCAGATAGGCAACTCTCTCTAACGAGTTCCCGGATAGGCAGCTCTCCGTTTGAGCTCCAACAATCACCATAGCTCGAAAACGTAACAAGTCAAGTACAGGACAGCCTTCAAACGAAGGTCAACGCCCTGTGACTCGATCCATATCAACGGGTCATAACACATGACAATTGAAAACCTTAAACAAGTTGCGCTTTTCCATTTGCGAAACATTTTTATTTTTGAAATTCCCCGAAACAAAATCTTTCGGGATCATTTCAGTAAACAACAAAAATTAGACATTGGCTTCCCAATGGAAATCCATTTCCTATAAAAATATGAAAGAGTGATCTACAAACAAATTAAAGAGAATAATGTTAGTTTAGAAGAGATATAAAAAAAATTATGCTAATTTTTATTGGATTATATTTTTCTTATAATTGTGGAACTCTTACTGGTTATGGAATTCGTAGACAAGTTTTTATTTATTTAATGAATTAAAATTATAATTATGTTAAAATGGCTTATTTAATTAATTGTATAAATATACATAATTCATCCACATCAAAAAAAATTAATAGATAAAATTTGAAATAACTAAATTTTATAATTTTAATATTTATAATTATCTACGTGTTTCCCCCATATTTCTACTTCTTATATATTAAAAGAAAAAGCTGTTTGTTGTATCGGTTTCTTCTTCCATTTTTGCTTCCGTTTCTGTTTCCATGCAACACAAGATAAGAATCATAAACCATTTTAAGTTACAAAATTCAGGCTCCTTATCCTACTAAACTTTTCAATTACTTGAGGTCATGAAGGTTCAAGATATTAATTTGAGAATCATCACTTCAATTCAAGTCATTAGCATTAGCAGAAATATGATTGCTTTGAAATGATATTCATATCATCATGAAGAATGGTTTTCAAGTTCTAAACCTGACCTCCAAAACTGGAACATAGACTGTTATCTTAACAAAGCTAATCCATATCTCAGGACTCAGGAGTCAAGAAAGAAATGCAGGAAATAGAAGAACTTTTAAAAGAAATATGTGAAGAACTCCAATTCAGAACCATTGGTAAAAATATAAATAGGTTGGGAATTTTGGGTTATATACAACATATTCGATGACATATAGTCATATAAAATGGTCAAGAAAAATAGTTCTTCTGTAACTTCATAGGTAAAAAGATAATGATGATATTGTCGAATTATGTTGCTAAATATATTAAAACTTTAATCCTTTAATTAAAATAAGAACTTGACATAAGCAGTTTGCATATTGCAACTCCTATTTGAGAAGTTGCCTTGAGTTGACTGAACACATGCAATGAATAAAAAGAAAACAAAAGCGTAAATTTGTTTTCCACACAGATTAACATGTACCTCATGAGCAGGAGCATTTGATATGTTAGGAATGGGAGCAGCAGTCAATTCCGCATGAGATCCGTTAAAAATACGATTACAATCAGAGTAAGCAGAGCCAATGCCGACACCAGCACCTAAAGCAACAGATGCCCAGCGAGTCACCGGAGTCCCTGATTTATATTTGCAAATAAAGGAAGTCAGAAATCAACTTTCAATTCAATGTATCACACGTGAATTACATTTACTTGCAAGGAAACACACTTCAATTCTTATAAGTCATAATAATCAATAAAAGAAAATCATCGCATAGATTTGAAAGTTCAATAACTGACTATTAAACAAGCACTAAGCTGGCCCTGTAAGTTAAAATTAAATCTAATCTAACTCGGCCACATCATACGATCAAATTAGACTAAAACTACATACAATAATTTGTTGAATCCATTTCTCCAAATTATTAACTGACATCTAAACAGCTAAGCAAATAGCAAGCACATAGATAAAGCACAAAACTGAATTAGTTTCTAACCTAATAGAAAACCATAAATTTCAATTTAAAATTTATAATGCAAGAAAAAGAAAACCTAATTAAATAACTTAAACAACAACAGCAATTACTTTCATAGGAACACTATAAACAAACTACAGCAGCAAACAGAGTAATAATAATAATAAGAGAGATAGAACTGACTGAAGAAAAGGAGACCGCTAAAAGCACCGGCCAGGGATGAGTAAACGAAACGACGAACCGTCAGATCGAGACACGCGTCCCATTTGGCGTTCACGTCGACCTTCTCTGCCATTTATATTTGCTTCAATCGTGTTCCTCTATTCTCGTCTTCCTGTCTTTCACTGTCACTTCAATCTAATTTTTTTTAGGATTTTGCTGGAAACTTTGAATTGAACTGCAACATTCTGTTCTGTGTTTTTCTAATAAAATTGAAATGTGGCTTAGCCCAATTCAATGCATTCGCTAAATTAGGCTCATACTTTGGGTACTATCTGTTTTGTTCTTTGGGCTGAAATGTAGCTTAGCCCAATTCAATGCATTTGCCAAATTGGGCTCACACACTTCGGGTGTCTGTTTTGTTCTTGAAAAATTACCTCTATATCTCATTTTTTAAAATTTTGCTGAAATATTCCTTTTATCTTTAATTTATCAATTAGTTACCAATAATTACTAATAAACTATCAAAAAAGAGTATTTATATAAAGATTTCAAAAAATGAGATATTTTTAAAAATACCCTTTGTTCTTTGATTCGAAGGGGAAATTGGACTATTGGACTATAGTTTACTCAATTGGATTACTGAAATTTTTGCATTAATTAATTTTTCTCCCATTTCAGCTTCGCTTTCATCTTTTTTGAATTATATTTAAATCTTGATGTCATGTTGTTTAATAAATCATGCAAGCACAAGCATGACTTGTTTGAGGAAACACTTTCTAGCTACCTATGAATGATTTTATGTCTATGTGAAGTGCATTCCTTTCATCAAATGCTTCTTTTGGTTTTACAAAATAAATATTTTCATAAAAAAATTCAAAATCAACAACAATAAATGCAAGAGAAAAAATTCACCAGCTCCATTTTGCGTGCGTGTAAGTAGAGTACCTCCATATTTTTATTTTAAAGATATTACATCCACTAACAGTACTTGTCTATGGATTCTCAAATTTTTCATAGATGCTTCAAGAGTCATTAAATGTGCTTCCGTCGGAGGTGCGAATTTATACTATTATTGATCATGGATTTGTTTTGTAGAAGCATGTGCGTATAACCTGACTGAAAATCGATAACACTCATTTGGATTATTTAAAGCTTCTTCTTCCTTTGATGCTCATGTTTTGCTGCAGTTCAAAATGACACCAGGTACTTTTTGAACATCTGTTGTTTGCCCATGTATAAACTGTTTTGATGTTTAAAAACTTGAATTTTATGACTTTATTGATAATTATTATCGTTCGTTGTCGTTTGGATTCCCATTCAAATTTTATGAATAATAAATGAAAGGATTACACTGAAATTTATTTTTAGCAACTAAGTTATTTCATAACATCGGACATTTAAAAGAGTTGAAAAATGTAGTTTTATAACTCAAAAATCTGGATATAATTATATCCTTATACAAAATTTTAAGGAATATAATTATAAATTCTAAAAAAAAAGGAATATAATTATAATTTAAATTCACAGAGTTATAATAATTATTTTTTTATTTATGACAAACAATATCTTATTTTATTTGTTAACATATAATTTTTGCTTTATAACTTTTCACTTTATTTAGTGTCTTACTTTATAAATGTTTCTTCTAATATTTTAATATTAAATAAACAAGAATAATTAATATATTTAAATTATTATTTTAAATAAAATATGATTTGCTAAAATAATTAAATTTATAATAACATAACTAACGATATCGATAATATTATTAGTTGTATATATATATATATTAGTATGAAAAAATTACAATTTTTTTATATAATATATAGTCAAATAAATACATGAGAAATTTTAAATTAGTTTTAGTTATATTAGTTATAGTGTAAATTTAATTATTATTTTAAAATAATTATTACTTATTGTTGAAATTGATAATATATTGATAAACATATTAAAAAGTGAAATAACATCAAAATACAGATATAAAAGTTATAAAAATCAATAAAGTAAAATTACAAGAGACAATTTTACCCCAAAAGAAATTATAGATCCTTTTTCAAGAGTTGAAAACTATTAGTACTATTTTTTAAAAAAAAAAAAAAAACTATTAGTACTAGATTCTTTTTTTTTCCTTTAACTTTCCCTTAATGTAATCTCCTTTTGGATCAAAAGTGAAAAAAAAAAAAAAACAGAAGTTGAATAAAAAAGAAAAAGAAAAAGTAAGATAGTATAGGTGCATAGGATTCCAGAATTTGTCATACTTTGATTAGATTTATGTTTTAAAAACAGCCAAACAAGCAACAGTCAAAACTCAGTTACTTATACTGACACCGCCTCACGCAGTGAGTGATTTTTCTTCTGCAGTTCTTTTAAGAGTAAAGGGTCATTTTTGTCCCCAAATTTAAGCCTCAAAATTAAATGACTCACTTTCAATTATTTTAAACAGTTAACAACAAAATACCTGTCATGATACGCAATTACTACCTCATATACCAATTTCAAAAGCTACCACGAGTGTTAAAATAGTTTCTTTAAGCAAAATGTTAAAATAGTTTCTTTAAGCAAAGATAAACAAACTCTGATTGTTAGCAGGGAGTTAACGCATTAATTGTTAGTGTTAAAATAGATTGACGGATCGTATTCGTGTCGTATCGACCCACTTAACTAATCGTATTAAAATTTTCAACTTTAACGGAAAACACGATATAACACAATTAACACATTAAAATAAGTGGTCAACACAATTAACACGACTAACTCATACTACATGACAATACGATCAACTTAACCTGTGAAGATATTAGGAACATATAAAATAGAATTTTAATCTAAAATTTATCAATACATAGTACTTAAATTATAAATTTTAATAGTACAATTAAAAATATTTATATTTGTTTAATAAATTGTTTTTATATTTCATAAAATGATAATCTTCATATATTTATATTATTATTATAAGTAGTATAATTTGCAAACGAATTAGGCGAGTTTGCGAGTCAAATTTTTTGGCACGACTTATTTCTTTCGTGTAATAAATGGGTTGACACGGTTTTAACACGAACTCGTTAAAACTTAATCCGGATTTGTCAATCCACGTGTTTGGTGAATCGGGTAATCGTATATTCATATTATAACCTATTTTGACACCCTAAATAATTTTTATTTTTTGAATCAATTAAGAGCAATATTTTTATTTTAAAATTAATTAAAAATAAAATTGAATTATTTCGGTCCTTAAATATTGTTTATATAATGCAAATTTTGCCACCTAAAAATAAAAACTATTGTCTTTATTTGATCAGAATGTCCGAAAGTAAGTTGATTTCGAGTCATAAGTTTAAGGACCGTATTTTGACTGTTTACTTTTTTTCCCTTTCTCTTCTCGGCTTGGCTTCGCTTTCTAACTCCAAACCAAACACATCCTTTTATTTTCTCTCTCTATTACCTCCAAGCATGTCTCAAGAATCTGCCACCTCTACACCTCCACCCTCAGATGATCAAACACCTCCACCGCCGCCTGTAGTTGAAGAGAAACCAAAAGAAAAAGAAACCTCTCCACCTCAACCACCACCAGAACCGCCTGTAGTGGAAGAAGAGAAAGAAGTGTCTCCTCCACCACCTGCACCACCGCAAGAATCTAAATCACTGGCATCAATGATGGAGAAAGAAGAAGTACAGTCTTCACCTTCAACATCGTCTGCTGCAGAGACTGAATCTTTAGTTACTAAAGAAGAGGTGGTGGTTGTTGTTGTTGTTGACGACGGAGAAGAAAAGAAAATTGAAGAAAAACATCAACTAGAAGAGCAGAAACACAATATTCCTCAAACTTTAGTCTCTTTTAAAGAAGAGAGTAATATAGTTGCTGATCTTTCAGATTTTGAGAAGAAAGCTTTGCAAGAATTCAAGAATTTAGTTCAAAATGCTCTCAACACTCATCAATTCACCTCTCCACCACCACCACCACCACCAGAAGCAAAAACAAACACCCAAGAAACCCCAGCTGATGATTCTACTCCTCCTAAAACTGAAGTACCCATTTCAGAATCTGATGTTAATACTGAGATTAACCCACCAACAGACGAAGAATCAAAAACTGAAGAAACCCCATTAAAGCAATCTCAAGAAACCAAACAAGAAGACCCAAAGATTGAATCTTTACCTGAGGAAATTTCCATATGGGGAGTTCCACTTCTTAAAGATGACAGAAGTGATGTGATACTTTTGAAGTTCTTGAGAGCTAGGGACTTTAAAGTGAAAGAGGCTTTTGTTATGATCACGAACACAATCAAATGGAGGAAGGAATTTATGATTGATGAGGTGATTGATGAAGATCTTGGTGATGATTTGGAGAAAGTTGTGTTCATGCATGGTCATGACAGGGAAGGGCATCCTGTGTGTTATAATGTTTATGGGGAGTTTCAGAATAAGGAGTTGTATCAGAAAACATTTGCTGATGAGGAGAAGAGAATGAAGTTTCTGAGGTGGAGGATTCAGTTCTTGGAGAGAAGTATCAGGAAGCTTGATTTTAGACCTGGTGGTATTTCTACTATTTTTCAGGTTAATGACCTCAAAAATTCACCAGGACCTGCTAAGAAGGAGCTTAGGTTGGCTACTAAGCAGGCTCTTCAATTGCTGCAAGACAATTATCCTGAGTTTGTAGCTAAACAGGTATATGTTTAATTATCTGCATAATCTTGCAATTTTTAATGTGCTCTTATTAAATTGTAATTGTATAATGTATAATAGGTGTTTGTCAATGTCCCTTGGTGGTATCTTGCTTTCTATACGATGATCAGTCCATTTATGACTCAGAGAACCAAGAGCAAATTTGTATTTGTAGGCCCTTCTAAATCTGCTGAAACACTTTTCAAGTAAGTTAACATTTTGTATTTCCGTTTTTTTAGGCTAAATTGACATTCTTTATTGGATATGTTGCACTGAAATTTGTCAGACTCTTGCGATTCAGTGTTTCGTTTCCGTTTTTGAAACTTCGAACTCTCTATTTGTAACTAGTTCTTGTAAAAAATGTGATTTCACCAATGTCCTGTTCAGCGTTTTAAACGTTTTCATTCCGTGCAACATAGTTTATTGACACTTGTATTTTGTGTGCTGTGCTTATTTTTAGATGGTTGATTTGATCACTGAATTTGGTTTGGCTAAAACAGATATATATCAGCTGAACAAGTGCCGATTCAGTATGGTGGCTTAAGCGTGGATTACTGTGATTGCAACCCGGAATTTACTGTTGCTGATCCTGCGACAGAGCTAACTGTAAAGCCTGCAACCAAACAAACTGTAGAAATAATAATTTATGAGGTATGATTGGATTTTATTCTTGTCTGTTAACATTTGCAATTGAAATGTGTTATTACAGAATTTCTAATGATTATTTTTGAAATCATTAGCTGTCGCTCTGATTTTGATTGTGATCGTTCTATTTTTATTAATATTGTAACTGGTTTCTCAACGAGCTAAGTCAAGCAGTACTGATTGCTCGACAAGGGTTGCTCAAGCAGATTGCAATTTCTGTGCTTTCATTCATTTTTTGTACCTAACATTGGTATATTGCAGAAATGTGTTATTGTTTGGGAACTCCGAGTTGTCGGATGGGAGGTTAGCTACAGTGCTGAGTTCGCACCGGATGCAAAAGATGCATACACAGTTATCATACAGAAACCAACCAAATTGACTCCAACTGATGAACCGGTGATAAGTAGCAGCTTCAAAGTTAGTGAACTTGGTAAAATTTTGCTGACAGTCGACAATTCAACCGCCAAGAAGAAGAAACTTCTCTACAGGTTCATCATCAAACCTTTTTCAGATTGAGGATTTTATAGCATTCAGTGACTTCGGTTTCAGATATATAGTTGGAACTGGAAATTGAACTGGCTTCACTAGTTCTTGAGTGATATTTTTCTTTTGCCTGTACTTCGTGATTTTGGCTTCCAGGTGAGTAGGATGGTTGATGATGAATAGCAAGGACATGGTTTTGTCCCTTTGGTTTCTTTATGTCAATCATTTTAGGGCAAATAGAGAGAAATGTGGTTGCAGAACTTACTGAGATGTTTCTAAAGAGTCATGTACATTTATTTTGTGTGGATATCTATATTTTGGTACCCTTCCATGAGCTATATACATAGTTTTGCTTTGATCTTGTTTTAGCAACTATGCTTCTTCAATTTTTGATCTCTTTAAGTACCACCTAAGGGTGAATTCAACCGATGAGCTTTAGTTCGAGTGGTATGTGCGGTGGATAGAATTCTGTTAAGATCGTGAAATCAAATCCTCCACAAATGCAAAAAAACCTGCCTCTCCAATGATAAAAAATTGAGTTTGGAACACTTGATTTGTTTAATTTATTTTTTGCTTTCTATGCCAATAGTGAGCTGATTTTTTATTGTAACTTTTAAAACTAAATCGAACTGAAAAATATATTTTATGCCATTATAAATTGAATTGTTTGGTTCGGTTTTTACACACTCCTACTACCAACTAGTATCTGCTGATGTAACTGGTTTATCAACGGAAAGAAAAGCAGTTACCAAATTAATGTTCCTTTGAATGATTGATATTTTTTTCATTATTTGCATGCTTTGAGCATGCATAGATTTTCAAGCTATAATTGTTCTTTGCGGGTTTGTTTGTCATGTGGACCATTGTTTAATGATGCCTTCTCTGTGTTTTTCTTCCATGGACAGTCTAAATTTTTTTCAATACATTCTATTATGTAATTATAAAATATTATCTTTGAATTACATCATAAACGGAATCTAGTTCCTTCTCCCTTTTGGCAAACATAAAACAAATGAAATCAAAATTTGTGTTGTAGAAAGATTAGCAAAAAACAAATTTTGGGATAGCAAATGAAAAGTAATTTGGAAGAACAATAAGAAGAGATATAGTGAGCGGAAAATACAGGTGCTTTGCAATTAGGGGCGAGCAAAATGCCCGACCAACCGATTTAATAGACCAAACTGATGACTTTTGGTCAGTTTAGTTCGGTAAAAACTTAGACCAGGTTGGTTTTGGTTTACATTTTTTGAATTTGGTTCGGTTTTGGTTTTTATTTTGGAAACTTAAATTAACTGAACCGACCAAATAATCAAATAGTTGATTTTTTTATTGTATTTTTCTTTATATTTTTATCGGTTTTAATTGAATCAACATATATTTTATAAGATTTTTTTGTTTTTGGTTCAGTTTCGGTTACATTTTTATCTTCAGTCGGTCTCGATTTTGATCTAGTCGGTTTGGGGAAATTTACTTCGGTTAAAAACCGAATCTACCGAATGTTAACCCCTTAAATGTAATTGTGCATTGCTTGTGTGTCCAATTGTTATGAATGTTATGCCTGGCTTGTACTGCTAGGATTTCACCAACTTTATAAGTGTTTGGGACCATCTCATAATTGCTATAATTCATCATTTCATGGCCTTATATAATATGTTCATGCTCTGACAAATAATTCCCATACCATACCAGCATTTGTATAAACATTAAAATCGATCATTGACTATAAAGTTGGATTCCAAAATCATGTCATGCAAATTTTTATTTACTACACTTGATATCACAACAATCTTTTCTAGGAATGTGAATCAATTCGCCATCAAATCTGGTTCACTCGTGTGAATGATCCCCCGTAAATTAGGTATAGACATGTATTTTGGATACTGAAAATGAAAAATGATGCTGAAGAGTTCCTATAATTATATTCAGAGACATATCTATTCATAGGGGTTAAATCGACAATTTAAATTAAATCGTACTTATCATAAATAATCCATACAAATTTAGGAGTTGCGAGTTTATGGATTAATTTGTAATAATAGAAAAATCAATTCAGAAAGTTTTAGGTAAATTTCAGTTACCTGCAAAATATCATACTATCTATTAATTAATCAGCTAATTCTTGTGTTTAATGAATCTGATTGGTTCTAATTTTATTATTAATAATTAATTTAAATAATTAATGATAATTAAAAGGGAATTTGCATAGAATATTCCAGCACAGTTTAGAAGGTTTATCCAGGGGTTGCCAAGCATTATAAAAGGAACATTATGAAACCCTAGGAAAAGGCGGTCACAATTGTCGAAATTACAATGCAGATATCAAGCAAATACTCTAGGCAAATTGCAACTTAAGAGAAAAATTAAAAATTCAATTGAAATCTCTCAAATTCATCAAAATATGTTCAAGAACACTGATACTTTTTAGTCGATCCGGCCTAACGAGTTCAGGCCTGCGAACCTAATTTTTAGAACAGGACATATTTCACCAATTATAAACAGAGTGACATCTTTCCTATTTTAATTTGAATTAGACTGATTTATATATTTGCTTTTTTATAACAAAAACCTATAAAACTTGCTAGACTATTAATGTGATAAAAAAAATGATGTAAAGAGTATTTAAGTTACTTTACTTTACATGTTTAAGATCATTACTAATCCAATACTTCTTTATCCTATAAATATAATAAAAACATTTTTTTGATATGGGTATGAATGCGGAATTGAAATTTTTGGAGAAAATAGACCGAAAAGTTGGATAATGACACTTTCGTAATTGTATTCAAATTCGAGGTGTGCGATTTAGGTGATATATGAGTCAATTTCATTAAAAACGGGCCAATGATCGATACACTTTTGCATCGCTCATGACATCTCTCGCTTTTGCGCCGAATGCAATTGTTTAGACCTCTGAAACTCCAATTTATCTTTAAATAATAATGTCTATTTTAAATTACTTTCACCTGAAATTTCCTTTCAATTCCAATTTTTTTAGAAAAAACTTTTGCTTTTATTTTTTGATTTTAAAATTCAATTGAATTAACGATTGTTTGGATGGATAATTTCTAAACTTCATTCGAACCAATAGATTTTGCATGCTACTATAATTTTGGCCTTAATTCATTAATCAACAATATTAAAGATTTATTTTTATTCCTGCTACATCAATCGAAAGATATTTTGTGTGAATCAAGTTCGCCATATAAGATTATAAACTATCCATTTATCACGTGACACATGACAATAATAAATGTCATAACCAATCAATAAATATCACAGTAATTATAGTTAAAATATAAGCAATTAGTGTGATATTTATTGACTGGTTATGATATTTATTATTGTTTATTATGTGTCACACGATAAGTGAATAGTTCATGAATCTACAAGTCATACAGAGTGTGAATGTCGTTCATAAATATGCCAATCTAAAAGATTTTCTCAATATTTATATCCAAATTGGTCCCAAACAAAAATTTCAGTTTTTGAGCATTTTCATTAATTTCTTTATCACATAAGTATGTTTTCAATTGTTGGTTATAATTATCATTACTGAGGTTAAATAGTTTTGTGATTAAAGGAAATGATTTGTTAGCTGGGGTTTCAATTGTTAGGTGAGGTGCGTTGCTAACCTTTTCCTTTTCATTTGCTTTTGTAACTGTGCTTTATTTTGTACAGGCGTGACAATTTTCTGTTATTCATGGGACCAATTTGTATTACCATCATCAATACTAACACAATGTTTTATGTGCTAATAAAGTAATAAAACTCATTACAAACTACACTTTTGTTTCTACTCTATAAGTTTCTACTTTTTCTAAATAAATTGCTTTATTCTTAAAATTTACTTTTTTTTGTGTGTTTTAGTGATATTATTTTGAGTGGTTTGATGATGTTATTTTATGTTGTTTGTGTGTCGATCCTTAATTAGATCAAGACTGCTTAATATTTGTTCGAGTTTCACTTTCACACCACTTAATAAATGAAAGTGAATTCATTAAAGACGGTTCTGAAATATAACAACTTTAAAAATGGAATTACCAAAATTAAAAATAGTGCTCTAAAAATTAAGCAACAACAATTTTTTTAAAATATCAATGCGTCATTAAAATATATCATCTTAACTTTCTATTCATTTATTTCATTTCTTTTCAAATAGATTAAATGTTAGGAGTTCTTCATCATTTTTAATATTTTTATAACATTTGATATATTGTACTTCACTTTTATTTGTCTTCAATATAATTATATCGTTTCATAGAAAAAAACTAATTAGCTTCAATTAGGCTACCCAATAAGTTAAATCTACAAAATAATTAAAATATAAATTTTACTAATCTATACTACAATATGTTCAATTTTAATTTTATTTCATTTTATTTTATTAAATAATAATAATTATTATTATAACATAAAATGTACAAAAATTATTAGTGAATATCATATTGTAGTCTAACTTTTTTTTTTTGAGAATTCATCAAACTTCATTAATCGAATATGAAACAGTTACATTTGTAAAAAATTCGGAAAAAACATTTGATATATTGTACTTCACTTTTAATGTTAGGATTTTTTCATCATTTTTAATATTTTTATAACATTTGATATATTGTACTTCACTTTTCTTTGTCTTCAATATAATTATATCGTTTCATAGAAAAAAAACTAATTAGGCTACCCAATAAGTTAAATCTACAAAGTAATTAAAATATAATTTTTACTAATCTATAATATAATATGTTCAATTTAAATTTTTTCATTTTATTTTATTAAATATTAATTATTAATTATTATTATAACATAAAATTTACAAAAATTATTAGTGAATATCATGTAGTCTAACTGTTTATTATATACAAATAATAACAAATTATTAAAATAAATGAGAAAGGTTAATCAATATGATTTAACTGGCTAAGCATAAACTACAAAAACGTCATCAATAAAAAATAAAATATACAAGAACAAAATTCGATATTTTTTTCATCTCATATATAACAATGTTACCGTCCTCTATAATTGAAGGATTTGATTGTAATAAAAATCAAAGTATAAAAACTCAATTTATACAGAAAAATACAATGACTCCAATATAAGTTATGTCGATTGCTTTTCTGATGTCAAAAGCTTATCAGTTTTTTTTTATCCAATTTCTCTTTAAAGTTTATTATTCATTAAATTCTTCTACATGAGCATGCGACTCAGTTGCCATGGCTACTAATTTTTAGGTTAAAAAATGATAAAAGGCTTATATATTTTTAAATTTTTATTTATCTAGTCTCCTCAATTTTATTTATTCAATAAATCATTGTACATACAAAAGATTGTTAATTTAATGTGGTCCATTTTACCAACATGCCGAATTAGATGAATATTTAAATTTGATCTCACACGCATTTTACGGTAAACATGATGCACGCTAATTTTCCATCAAAGAGAAAACATAAAAATCAAAATAAATTAAATACAAAGACTAAATCAAGATAATATTTTCAATAAAAATCAAATAAATAAATATTTTTAAAAACAGCTAAATAGATTTGACCTATAGAGTATTACTACAAAAGGGGTGTACATGAATTCCAAGTATCTGTACTTGGATTGCTAAAGTGGTGAATTAAGTTTGTTAAAATAACTCACATTATTAAAGTAGCATAAATATAAATAGTTTATGAGCATAAGAATTCAACCACACTAGTTATCAGGTTATGACTAAATTTAAATATATTTATGTATATGTTGATTATTATATTTTAACTCATTTATAATCAAATATTTTTACCTATTAATTAAAAATACTTTTGATATGTTAATCACACATTTTAAACAGTGTCCATAACTCACTATTTTAAATTACACCTTCATCAATATAATCAAATTAACCTTCATCAATATAATCAAATTAATCGAATTTTTTTAATATATATGTTATGTGGGCGCATAACATGATATGAATGTAGAAGGGGGCAAGCCAACAAACACATGCATACACCTCAAGTACATTGTAACATTGTTTTATTATTGTCAAATGGACAAATTAAACAACGGCTATGCACATGAGAATTGATACTGATACTTTATAGCCATGCAATGCATGCCTTTAATTGGCATCAAAGACAAGAAACAACATTTCATTTTCATTCTCTTCTGCTATATATATATATATATATATATATATATATATATATATATATATATAATATATCAGTTTTGATGATTTATACAACATTTTATTATGTTTTTTTTATATGATATACTGTTTTTTTTAATATTTATTTTTTTACTATCCCTTTTAAATATTTACAGTATGCTGTGCATGTGCATAGCTAAGCTGTGCTGCGCACAGCCATAGGCTCGCATTCCGAGGCCGATTTCCGACTTTCCGACGTGCTTCCAACCCCAAAACAGCAAAATTTTGATAACCCATCTCCACAACATATCCAATTCACCAAAAACGTAATTAAAACGCCAAAATCGAATCAAAACGATAACTAATTCGAAATCGATATAAAAATGCCTAAACGATCAAATCGATATTCCAACAATTATACTTAACCAAAACGCGAAACGTCGAGCTCACCTTAATCTCCTCAGCGATTCGAAGAATTAGAGATGAAAAGCTCGCAAAACGGATCAAGAACGGCGATTTGAAGGCGAGGGCGACTGTGAACGATGGAATTTTCTTTCTTTCCTAATTCTCAAACTCTCTAGATACTTCTTTGGCTAATGAAGATGACTTAAGCCTATTTATATGGGTGGTCAAAGTGCTATTTAATCTTTAAACTTTTTAAAATTTTCAATTTAATCTAAAACATGTCCACTTCCAAATTTTAAACGATCTCCGATTGATACGAAATTTTTACCAAAAATATTATAAATTATTCTAAGAACTTTGGCGTAATAATTATCGTCACGGAATTTATATTTTATTTTATATTACTTTTCTTACTTTTCTTTTAATTCTGATATTAATTCCGATTAATAAAAATTATTCCAAAATTCTAATATTAATAAATTAAATCCACTTTGATTTAATTTATCGAAATTCTCGACACGTGGCACGATTTAATATATTTTAAATATTTGGGGAATTACAATATAATAAACTAACTAATTTAAATCTTTCAATCTTTTTTTCACTAATTTTTATTTTTTTCAACATTTTTTCAATTTTTTTTATTTTATTCGCATATAATGTGTTCTTTTTCATTCATGTTAAAATCAACTAAATATTAACATAATATCAACACAATATCAACATAAAATCAACATCGTAACATTTCAATAATTTAACATCATTATTGTCTTACTCACCAATGCTAAAATCAACAAAATATCAACACTGTAACATTATAATAATTCAACATCATTATTTGTCTTCTTCCCCGATACTATCGTATCATTATCTAGTCTCAATTTAATTTAATTTAATTAATTTATTTCACAGACAATATTATCTTATTTGTCAATGTTAAAAAAAATTCAATTGATATCAACATAAAATTAACAATACTGTAACATTACAATAATTCAGCAATCAATCATCATCAACAAATTGTTCTGCAGAACAAAGAAAAATGCAGAAATAACAGAATTTATTTCATAAAATTACAAAATTATTCTACATAACATAAAATGAATATTACATTCTTTAAATATACTCTTTATACATTTTTCATGGTGAAAAAACAGTAAAAAAATAAAAAAAAATTACAGATTTGAAAATGAAAAATAAAAACAAAATATTTCAGGTCTAAAATCAAAAAGATAAAAGAAAAATGGAGGCGAGACAAAGGTGGAAAGACAGAGGCGAAACGGCGGAACAGTGCGCAAATTTGAGAATAGTGTGAAAGGTGAGTTGAAAGAAATGAGAGAGAAATCTGAGAAGAGAGAAAATAATTATAATTATGAGAGTTTGTGTTATTAGGGTTCTATTTATATGAATGATAGAAAAATAATAAATTTTTTTAGTATGCTAGTTTTGAAATGTCAAATATGAGTCAGTATAAAAATAAATTAAATTTGAATGTTGGTTATTTGAGTAGAAGCCTTTTATTATAATGTCTCACCAAAGCCACATGTCAAGCAGGCTCAGCCTTGAGCATAGGCCATAGTGGCCTATATTGCCTAAAGCCCTCAAAATTTTAAAAGATTTGATAGGAATTAATGTAGAATTAAGCATCCAACTTGCTGGTCTATGGAGACATAGTCACCTTCAGAGTATGAAACAGGTCATTTGTTCCAATGCTCAATGTTTAATAGGAAAAAAGAGAAAAGAAATATAAACAATATAAAAACGCAACTAAAAACAGACACCTTAGGGTCTCTCTTAAGTTGGTTTATATAGACCATCAAAACGGTTGGATTTTTTTTACTGATCCCTGCCAAATTTCTAGAACTGTACAATTTAGTTATTTTTTCTTGATTGTATGTCACGCGTAGGGCGCCATGGACAATTTTGTATCAAAAATTCTTTTCTGGTCCCTCACATTTTTGAACAGATAAGTATCTTTCGAGTCAGCAATATGTGTGCGTGTGTGTGTATTATATAGACTCCATCTGTGATTAGTCTATTTTGGTAGTTCGAGATATGGATCTATTGGTGAAGGATTGTCGTGGTCGTATCTCGTCTTTACCTTGGTGATTCATGCATGTCTACTGTAGCGCCATATCTTATTTATTGAATTTAGTAATATTAAATGTCGTTGAAATTCTTTCGCCCTATGATACTGTTTACACTGTCCAAAAAGAACTCGATGACTAATTAGGATTTTTGAACCTAAAAGTCATTTAACTATCTATTTTAGTTATTATTCAGTAATTATTTTATTTATTAATTAGTACAGTATTTATTAAAACAAGAGATTGTATCTTATTAAACTGGTTTTTCTATTTTAAAGTTTGTCTGTTATAAATAGTTAGATTTATGTTTGTATTTAGAACAACTGAATTATCAATCAAAAACAACTTTAAAACCTTGTGCTTTTTTGTCTCCATTCCCTGTGATTAGCTAAGTTAGCAGTAGGAACAATTTATATATTAATATCGTATTGATTTTTTAACCTCCAGATTATTTTTATTTTTTAGTTTGACTGAGTTTAATCAAATTTTATTCAACTTTTCGGACCGACCGACAAAGCATCGAAGCCATACGGTACCCATCTATAAATTTAAAAATTTGAGTATGGAATTATGCGAAAAGATACGTTAGCAATTTTGTCCAATGAATCTTGACTGTCCTAGAAAAATTAATGTAAAATTTGTCAATATCACCAACAAAGTTTTTAGCAATCTGAAATAATTCACTTAATAAATTGACATTGCTTGGATTATACCTTTAAGCAAGATTTTTTAACCATCATAAACAAAATATATTTCTTTTCACTTCTATATTAGGCTGTTAGGTCTAGGAGGTTGTGTTGAAGAAGCAGCCCGATCCGTATAATTATTCATCAAAATCATTTTGTAAATCGTGCATTGAAGCCCGATCCGTATGGTTTCAAAATTTAAAATAATATGATTAGTGCGCCTGAACTTCAATAATCTGACGAAATATCTCAAAAGCAATGAAAGGCTTCATCAATAATCTCTAAAACACAATGATAGAATTTAGGCCTAATGTCTTAAAAAAACCCGATCTTTTAGCTCATTTTCAATCATACTCTGACGTTAAAAATTTGTCAATTTTACCCTATTTTGCATTTTTGTGTTTTATTTGTACCCTAAAATTAAATTAACGTCTTTTGCGTTTGGAAATTTGTTTAAAACATTCTCCATGTCTCGCATATATTGATTGTATATTTTTAAAATTTATTTAAATTTAGTTAAATTAATTAAGAATTTAAATTAGTGTTAATTTGATTATGGTTTTTAGTTAGTTTTTAAAAATAAAGGACTTATTTGTATTTTTTTTTGAATAAAAAAGAATTTAATTTCATGTTTAGACTTAATTAATGGAATGATTTTATCATTTAAGTAAAAAAATTAACAAAAATTAAAATATTGGGGTACAATTGAAAACGGAAATTCAAAAGTGGGAAAAATTGACAAATTTTTAACGTCGGGGTGGAATTGAAAAAAAGTTTAAAGTTGAGGGATTTTTGAGTGATGAGGCCTAGAATTTAGCAATTAATTAGTTTGATAATTACAATGAGAATCTCGAATCAAAAAATATTTTATAATAAATTTATATCCATCGCATCATGTCATTAATAGAATATTAATACTATAACTAAATTAATTAAAAAATTATATTTTAAATATTCTAATAATAGTTTAACTTGTTTACAGTATCCCCTTGCCTCTCTAAAAATTGCGATCCCTTCTTTCAGAAAAAAATTTCTTCATCTTCACCATTTTGAGGGTGAAAGAAGGTGATTTTCCGGCTATAGTCGGAAAATCATCTTCTCTCCACCCATAATAATACGATTAGAATTTTTAATTTGATTTCAATAAAGCTATTTTAAGATGTTTATGTTGATTTGGTATTTTTTTTAAGTCTAATAAAACTTGTAAGGTTTTTACTCCTCTTTTAATTAGATTTTTAGATCTATCAAAAATCTTTAGAGTTTGTTCATTTTTCATATTCAAGTTCTTGTAGATTTAAAGATCAGAAAGTTTGTGACTTCTAACTTTATAGATCTAGATGAAGATGTTGATTGGAGATAATAGGATTTAACAGATTAGGCCGTTCTTCCATTTCATCGGGAGAAGGAGATCGAAGTCCCCGCTCAACGGATTTGTCCGTCGTTATTTTAAGTTTACGGGATTTATAACTAGATCTTTTTTTTTTATCTTTGTTTGTATCATGGATTGTTTGTCTTTATTTGGTTTATTCAAATCTTGAAAGATCATATAAAAAAATTTGTGATATAAATTTCAGCCTTATTTTGTAATCTTCATCGATGGATTTACTATTGTAAAAAAGAAAAAATATTCTAATGATATATTATAATAGGGTTAATTCCATTAAAAAGTCACGAACTTTATACGAATTTTTATTTTAATCAAGACTTTTAAAAGTTGTCATATAAAACCACGACCTTTTTTTTAAATCTATCATCAAATCAATTTTTTGTGTATTTATGATGACGTGACCACCATAATTCGACATATTTAAAAAAAAAAGAATAAAATTCACGGGAAAAATAGTCGGTAATAGATTTGAAAATAAAAATAAAAGGTCATGGTTTAATATGGCAATTTTTAAAAGTCGTGATTAAAATGAAAATTCGTGTAAAGGTCGTAATTTTTTATGGAATTAACCCATTATAATATTATTATTAAATTTATTCAAAAGTGACGTGATGAATAAAATTGATAAACTGTTGCTTGCAAATTGTCAAATATTTAAGGAAAATAAAACATGCAAGCATATATCTATATGTATAATAGGTATGTGAACTAAAAATATAAAATGTGGGAGTCTTATCTTATTTGAATGCGAAGGGGATTACTAAATGAAAGAGGATAAGGCCGGCAGACAAGTAGGGCACGTCTTTTAGACACCTTTAAAAATTAATAAATTTTACTATTAAATTTATGAATTTAATTTATTTTTTTATAATTATATTTAAAATCATTGGAACGTAAAATTGATGAATTTATAAATTTTACCATTTAGAATATAAAAATCTATGGACTTATAAAGATGGATTTGAAATAATTAAATATTAGCACAATCCATCTTCATAAACTTTTTCACCTTATACGTGAGAATTTAAACGATAAATTTTACAGTATGAGAGAATTTTGAAAATTCGTATATTGGCATGTCAATTTTTTTTGTTATAAATTATAATTATAAATTTAAATATTTAAATTGATTCATCTATTCAAAAAAATAGTTTAAATTCTCTTTTATATACAATTTGAATTTCTATCCTTTTTTCTTTGTTTGTTAAAAAAATTAAATAGAATAGAACTAAGTTTTTTTATTAGACTATATTTAAAATTTTATTCTACAAATTTTATTTTATTTTAGCCTAATTTTTTAATTGTTATATGATTAAAAACTGTAAAACCAAAAAATTAAACTGTTTTAAATGGTTAACTAATTTGATGATAACCATTTTAAATTTTAAATTTAGATTAATAATTTTAAAAATCATACTATTATGAATCGGTTTATAAATTACCCTCATGGACTGGTTAACCGGTACATGCCCACCTCTAGTTAGATGTTTACTAGTCAGGTAAATTCGAATTTTGCTAGCTGATGATTCAATAGAGCATAATTAGTGGTTTAGAATATATGACAATAATTGAATTGTTCATAATTCATTAATTAAATAAAGATATAAAAACCAACGAGTTGTAATTCAAATGGTATAAGCGTTGGGCAGTAAACTGTTAGGTCATGGGTTCAAATCCTCCCACAATTAGGGGTGGGCAAAAAAACCGGTCAAACCGATTAACCGAACCGAAACCGGAAAACCGAACCGGAAAATGTGGTTAACCGGTCCAACGGTTTAGGTTTAGGTTTTGATTTTTAGTTTTCATGGTTAATGGTTTAGGTTTAGATTTTGAATTTCTAAAAACCGTGGTTAACCGGTTAACCGGTTTATATATATATATTCATATATTTTTAATAATTAATAAGATATATTTTATGATCTATAAAATAATATTGATTTTATAATATACACAATAAAATCTAAATATAAAAATATATTGACATATATTTTATTTAGGAATATTTATATATTTTAGGAGATTTTATATATGAAAATATTGTAAAAGAAATTTGTTTTCCTTATTAAAATATTTACTTAAAAAAAATAGGAATATTTAAGTCTATAAATAGTAGATAGTGGACGTGAACAACACTACAAACAATTCAAAAAATACAAACCTAGCTTTAATATTACTCATAAATTATTTGTAAATAATAATAGTTTTAAATATTTGCATTGATTTAACTATTTATAAGATAGTTTAGATTTATATTTTTTTAATATAATTTGAATTTCTATAGTTTTTTTTTGTTTGCTAAAAAATCAAATAGAATTAAAAATATATCTTTTTTTGTCTTTAATTTTTCTAATGGTTATATGGTTAAAAACCGCAAAACCGAAAAACCGAACCGTTTTTTATGGTTAACCAATTTACCGGTTAACCGTTTAAAATTTTAGGTTTAGGTTTTTAATTTTAAAAACCGTATTACAATGGACCGGTTTACAAATTATCCTCATGGACCGGTTAACCGGTCCATGCCCACCCCTACCCACAATTGCTCCCCCTCCCCAATTATCAAAAAAAATATGAAATAAGTACTAATCTATTATTGTCTAATATAAGTATTAATTTACTTAACATCAATTTTTATATTTAGTTTACATAATAAATTAATTTTATATATTCAAATAAAAAATTTATATTGCTAAACAAACGAAAGTAATTAAATAGTTTTTTAAAATTAATAGACTTAAGTAACAATTTGCCCCCTCAACTTGTAACTAATGGGCAATTAACACATAAATTAATTTTGTTGGCAAATTAGTACACGAACTTGGTGATTATGGACAATTAGCCCATTTTGACAATTAACTTACAAGTTAAGGGGCAAATTGCCGATTGAGAGGATAATTAACTTACAAATTGAGGCGATAAATTGCTAAAATGGGACAAATTGCCGATAATCACCAAGTTCGTGTACTGATTTGCCCATAAAGTTAATTTAAGTGTTAATTGTCCATTAGTTACAAGAGGCATATTACCACTTAAGTTAAAATTAAAATTTTCGAGAAAAAATATATGAACTCCCATCTATAATATTTTAGACGATTTCGTGCATTTGAGACTTTTGGCTAATAATTTTTTTGGACGCATTGAATTTGTCTCTTTGAATTTCTTATGTTAAAGAGATACTTTGTCAATTATTATGCGAGAAGATTATCCATGACATTAGCAATTATAGACTATAATTGAAAATAAATTGAAGTGAACTTATTAATGTGTATTTATTTAAAATGAAAATATGACTTTGCTATTCCTTTATATATAATGTACTTTACTTGTCAATTTCTTGCAAAATAAATAAAGAAATGTATACTCAATGGATCAATACAACAAATTAATTAGCCAATACGGACCTAGCTTTGATGGCTATGACATTTCTAAGTCCATCAAAAAATCTGGGTTCAAATTATACCTCAGTAATTAACCATTAACAATTGAAACTCATTATACTATCTTTGATAAAAAGAAAGGAAAAATAACACATTAATTATCTAAGATGATTAGTAATAATAAACTATGCTAACAAAGAGAATTGTAGCTATGATCTCATACCTGACATCTAGCCCGTGCACTTGTCTCTGATTTTTTTGCTTTTACAAATTTCTTTTTTCTGAGAAAAAATTCTGAGAAAAAAATATTTTAATAAACTGACTTTAAAAAAAAAATAGGGTTAATTCTTAAAAAAATTACGAACTTTACACGAAGTTTCATTTTCATCATGACCTTTAAAAATTGTCATTTAAAAGCACAAACTTTCATATTGTTTCAAATTCATCATTTCAATGTATTTTTATTGACTAAATTCTTCACTAAATCATTAATGAACGACCTAAATTATTAATCAACATCAAATCTTATTATCTTTCGGTTAGAGTATCTAGGATTAGGAATTTTTAATCAGATAAAATACACCGAATTTTACTTTGATGATAGATTTGAAATAAAATGAAAGTTCGTGCCTTTAAATGACAACTTTTTAAGGTCATGATTAAAATGAAATTTCGTGTAAAGTTCGTGATTTTTTTAGGAATTAACCCAAAAAAATACTATCATCATGTACTTAAACTTTTCTAAATTTAATATTTCAGTGTTTGAACTATAACTTTTTTTAAATTAGTTTCAATTCTTACAAGTGTATAAAAAATCATTTATTTAACTATTTTTCATAGTTTGTAATTTTTTTTTGAGTCGTAGCTTTAAATGTAAACTTTTTGAATAGTGAAATATTTATTTTGACACTTCTTACATTTTCTTAATACAAATTTGATTAAATTGATACTATTTGTTTTTTTTTATTCTATAAATGTATTTTTTGGTATATACTATAATCAATTTTTTAAGGTTTAATGGTAAAAAAAACCCAAATCTTTACGACTTGTTGCAATTTTATTCAAACCTTTTAACTTTTGCAATAATATCTAAATTGCATTATTTTGTTGCAATAATAGCCAAATTGAAATTTTGATGTGATTTTTTTTGAGTTGTTTACCATTTCTTGGGACTTTTACTATATTATTATACATTAAAAAATAATATAACCTAATATTTTAATCGAAAACAACAAGTTTGGCCATCAATTTGACTATTATTGCAACAAAAAATGCAATTTGGATATTATTGCAACAAAAAAAAATGCAACTTGGATATTATTGCAAAAAAAGATTCAGATATGTTATGAAGAAGAGATTCACAATTGTTCTTCTCATGGGAAGAGCTTGTTCTTTCATGGAAAAACATGTCGAAGAAGATCGCAGGCAAAAATAACGGCGGTCGGTAGGAGGTGGTGGCCGGAAATCAGTGGGTGGGGTTAGGGTTGGGCTTGGATGGGTTAGGGTTGGGCTTGGATGGGTTATATTTTTAATCTTTTTTATTAAATTTTAGTAGTATTATGAGTATTTTTGGCATTTTTTTTTTCGAATTTTTAATGACGTGTCAGCTGATGTGGCGCCGCTATTTTTTTTAACTGACAACTCATAATAAAATGACGGCGCTAAGAATATTTTGGTCCACAGGGGGTTTAGTGAGAGTCGTCATTAATTAGGGAGTTTGTGACCTTTTTTAATAATTGAAGGAATTTTGTGATAGGGAGCTTAAAGTGAGCTGCCATGGTTGTTTATTAGCATGAAGAAACAGATAAAGATAAAACCTAGGAATTCAATTGAGGTTGATTTAGTATATACTATTCCACGATACCTATTTATTATTTATTTTCAAGAAATGTCATTGTTAAACTAAAGAATATCATTTGTGTCTTCATTATTTATTAGCATTATTGACCGGCCTCATTATAAGAAAATTAATCTTATGTAACTTCAATTAAATATATTTTTATGGTGGATGGAAGAACATAATATTTTTATAATTAAATCATATCTTCAATAGATGTACATATGTAAGAGTTGTATAACTAATTTTTTTTAATTATAATTATAAAGAAAAATTAAAGTTTAACTTTTTGTATTGCTAGCCTTAATTATGGATTGAGATAAATAATGAAATAACTATCTGTCCTCATATAGCTTTATAAGGTGGGTGGAGAAAATGATTAGAGAACTATCCCATGTATTAATAAAATTAAGACTATAATTATCCTAAAACTGCTTTGCTTTTTTCTTGCCTTTCTGTAAAGTGTTTGACAGATTTACTGGCGCCCCCTCTATTTCAAACTAAAGTTATGATTTTTGGGGTTTATTTATGCATAAAGTTGATAGTAGAACCATTGTAACCCTTTTGCTTTTCTCCTTTGAAACCTACCATTATCATTGCATCCACAAATTCAACCTTTTAAAATATCTAGTTTAAGTAATCTACAAAGGTTTAACGCTCAATTTTTTTTTTTAGTTTTTTTAATTATTTTAGAATATTTATTCTTTGATTTTTAATAGAATTTTTAGTTCTATAAAAAAATATAAAAAGTTATTATTAATTATCTAAAATTTTAACTAAAGTAAAAAACAGACATTTTATACAAAATGTTATTTTATTATTATTTATCAATTTTGTGAACCATATATAGTCTTAATTCTTATTGATCGAGTCATAAATTTAAAATTTTATAATGTTAAGAATATTTTAGTTATAAATATATTTCATCAAATTAAAAATTTACAAGGCAATGTATATAAGATCGTACCACTATATATTATAGCCAATTGATATATAATTATTTAAATTAAAAAATTAAATATAAATAAAATTATAAATTATAGTGTGTTTTAAATTTTCTTAACATAACATTCAGTTCTCATAGTTTAAAATACAAATATTTATATTTTATAATTTGAATAGCCTACTAGAAATTCAACAATCATTGCTAATATGGAATGCCACTCAAAAACAAAAGATATGGTAAGTAAGATACATTTCATTGTCGATCAAATTTTCAATCGCAATTTAAATTATATACTATAGAAAATTGTATTTCAAACTGTAAAAACATAAACTTTATATTAAAATTACAAAAGAAATTATAGTTCGTATATTTATATTTACTTTAAATTTTAATAAAAAAAGTTAAATTTAGATGATAAACAATACTAAAATTTGATAAAATATTTTTATCAAAATGATGTAGGGAATGATTCCGGTAAGTTGCTGAAATTGTATGAAAAAATTTAAACATTAAAAGAAGTCTTGGTTAGGTGTCACTAATGATGAAGAAAATAAGACAAGTTGACAAAAAGAGGATGGAGAATACTATAAAACAACGGCTATCTTGTTTGGTAATGTATTTTTCAGAATAAGGACAAGAACTAGTTTTCAAGCAGATGCTTTCTTACAATTCCTTTTTTCATCGTTCCAACAAAAACCCTAAACAACTAAATCACTTTCAAAATAGCTGTCTTTAACAACAAAACTAGTTTCCAAATTCCTCTTCTGTTTCTGCTGTCTTCTTGTTTAGTTTATACTTCCAACAACCCAACCTCATTTCACATTGCATACAAATCTACAAATATTTCATCAACTAAAATCTAGTTGATTCGTGATCAATTACAAAAATTATATATAAAATATTTAGAATTTTTTTAAATAATTAAAAAAAAAGAGCATTTGTGGAAAAAATTGAACTCACAGCCTAATAGGAGTAGTAAAATATTTAGAATGAAATTGATATTAATCGAACTAATAACAGATACGACTTGTTACAAAGAAATAAGATAGTTATAGACCATCATATTTACACAAATTTTACGGGCAAGAGCATGAAGAATAGTAACACATTTAACACATTTATATTCCACAATACAGATACCAGAAATGTGCCTATACAATGCATGTCCTTCACCAGTAATATGTTGTATCCAACACAATAACAAAAACTCCCCCAATCAAAAAACTAATAAAAAAATTATCAATAAATGCCCAAACTTTATAAAAACAAAAATTTAAATTTAAACAAGTAAAAATACAAAAAGACCCCTGTTTTTTCCTTTAAAGCACAAAGACCCCCTGAAATATTTCAGCAATTCAATTCCATGTCATGTTCTTCTAATTTTGGTTGATGATTGAATTAGCTTTATTCAGAGAGTGGTTTGGTCTTAGACCTGTAGAGAAGCTTCTTCTTCTTGGAGGTTTGATTATCAATGGTGAGCACAACTTTCCCCGGTTCGCTGATCTTGAACAAGTCACTGATTATAGGCTCATCAGTTGTTGAACTAATCTTCCTTGTCTTTGATACAATAACAGTGTAACCATCTTCCGCACTCGGCACGAACTCGGCTACGTAGCTCACATCCCATCCCACAACTCGGAGTTCCCAAACCAGCTGACATGTCTGTCAATTTAGTAATCCAAATTAGCACCATAATTCTTTTGATATTCATTGGCTATGACTAGATTTGAGCTCGAAACTTACGGTCCGATATTAGTATCAATTGAGCTATGCCTAGTAATGTAACCGAGTCACGTCAACTCACGACTTATTCGGGATTAACTCAAAAAATAATCAAAATTAATTTGAGCTCGAGTTGAAACTACGCAAGTTAACTGTCGAGTAGGATTCAAATATCAAGATATTAAGCAAGACAGTCTCTCTATGCTAATTAATTTTTGACTAATTTCTACCGAACTCGAACGAGCTTAATCTTTTAAAATAAAATTTGATCGAGTTTGAGTTTGACAATGTCGACTCAACTCGATTAGATAAGCGCAATCAGGACACTCAAGATTTTAGATAAAACAGATAAACTAGAAAGCTCACCTCAGAAGATGAGAATTCAACAGTATGCTTAGTAGCTGGCTTAATTGTAACCTCAGTGACAGAGTCATTTACACCAAATTCTTGATCACCTTCCCTTTTTAATCCACCATACTGAACCAACACTTGTTCAGCAGACACATATCTGTTGAATTTAGATATACAATAAATCAACGATCAGCTCATTAAAGAAGAAAGAACAAAAAGAGAATTGAGCAATAAATTAAAAGCATTTAAAGAGATCCATTAATGAACAAAAAGAATTTGATTTTGCACTTACTTGAAAAGGGTCTCTGCAGATTTGGATGGACCAGCAAATACAAACTTGCTCTTAGTCCTTTGTGTCAGGAAAGGACTAATCATCCTATTAAATGCAAGGTACCACCATGGAACATTGATGAACACCTTCATAAACCAAAGCCCATTACAATTCAAGATTCAACCATAAAAAAATCAAGAAAAAATAAATTTTAACTCAATTAAATTATGATTTTACCTGTTTAGCCACAAATTCAGGATAATTGTCTTGAAGAATAGCAAGTGCTTGATTAGTGGCTTGCCTCAGCTCTCTCTTAGCAGGTCCGGGGGAGTTCTTGAGATCATTGACCTGAACAATTGTGCAGATTCCATTAGGGCTGAAATCAAGATTCCTGATACTCTTCTCCAAGAACTGAATCCTCCACCGGAGGAATTTAACACGCTTTTCCTCATCGGAGAAGCAATTCTGGTAAAGCTCCTTATCCTGGAAAGCACCGAAAACATTGTAGCAAACAGGGTGTCCTTCTTTATCAAACCCGTGCATGAACACAGCTTTTTCTAATTCATTTCCGAGGTCTTCTTCAAGAAGAGCGTCGATCCCGAACTCTTTTCTCCAGCGTACGGTGTTCTTGATCATGGTGAAAGCATCCTTCGCCTTGAAATCCCTAGCGCGGAGGAATTTCAACAGGATTACGTCGCTTTTCTCGTCTCCGAGAATCGGAATTCCCCAGATGAAAACTTCTTCCGGTGGCGGTGGTGGAGCGGGTGTTTCCTCTGTTTTGGGCTCCTCTTCTGCTGCCGGAGTTGTCTCGGCTTCTTTAGCTGGCGCGGCTGGCTCCTCCGCCGGCACAGGAGCGGAAACGGGTACGACAGTTTCTTCAATTGCTTCAACTGTCTTGGCTCCGTCTTCATCAACAACGGTAGTAACCTTCGTCTCTGCAACCACGACGGCCTCGGCTGGTACGACGGCTTTTTCTTCAACTTTCTCCTCTTTTTTCTCTTCAACAGCCTTCTCTTCCGCTTTCACCGGAGCAGTTTCAGCTTCTACCGGTTTAGCTTCCTCGCTGGTCGACGGAGCATCAGTGGAAGTTTTCTCTTCAGCTACTTTCACCTCCTCCACCTTCGGCTCTTCAGTTTTCTCAGCCTTCTCCTCCTCTTTAGCAGCGGCAGGAGGAGGCGGCGGCGGCGGTGGAGCAGTGAACTCATGCTTAACAAGAGCCTCTTGAATAAGCTGCTTCAACTCGTCAAGAGCTTTCTTTTGAACCTCCGGTAATTCACCAACAACGTTGGTTTCTTCTTTAAAAGAAACAGACTGAGAAATTTTCACTTCCTCCTCACCAGCTTTATCACCACTGGTCTCCTCTTTCAAAGCCTCAACGACAGCATCTTCAACAGCCACCGCTTCTGCAGGAGTAGCGACCGCCGCAGCTGGCTTTTCGGGTGATTCAGGCTCAGGTGCAGACGGCAGTGATTCTTTCTCAGTAACAAGCGGCTTCTCCACCACAACGACTTCCTCTACCGTAGTGGACGAGGGTGCCGCGGCTGGCTTCTGGGTCTCCTCCGCCATGGATGATGGTAGTAAGAAAAATGATGGTTTGAGATTAAGGATCAGTAATAGTAATTAAGAAGAGAAAAAAGATGATTATGAAGAGAAAGAAAAGAAGGAGAAAGGGCTTAAAAGAAGAGAAGGGAAGGGAACCAGACTGGCAAGAGCGGTTTGCCAGCTACTAGGCCACTTTGTTTTTAGTGGACCCCATTCTTTTTTCTTTCTAACTTCTTAACCGCTCTGTGTTTACATGGAGTCAGTCATTATTAATTACTGGTGGTAATGGTTAAAAAACATGTTTAGTTATAGTAGTGCTACCTAATTCTGACATTTTCTTTTCCTTAATTATCATTTCTTTTCCTCTTTTCTCTCCTTCACCTCTTCCGTTTCTCTTTTTCATTTTCCATTTTCCTACCCTTTTATGAGTAATTAAACTAATTGTGATTCTTTTAACTTCCTTTTTTATTTTCTAGTTTACTCAATTACTATGTCTAATTCACTTGTATTATAAATTTATAACTCATGAGTAGTTGTGCATCGCCTGATTCCGTTGGTGAAATAAAGTAATAAACCCAATATAATTATGAGCAAATCAATTTTTTTCTAATTATTTTACCCATAATTAAAATATATACAAACTGAAATGTAATCGAATCAAAATAATATTTAATTTGGTTTAGATGACTAAAATTAACTAATACTAATTATTAAAAAAATTAGAATTAATTTTAGTATTTTTTAATCAACTTCAAATGTTATACATGTTAAAATTATAATACAGTCAACATTCTAATAATTAATACACACAGTGAATTAAAAATTTATTAAATATTAAAATTATTAAATTATTGAATATTATATATGACGTAATGTTTAATTTGGTTCTCTAAAATTTTATTAATTATTAAAATTATTAATTTATTTAGTATTAATTATTAGAGAGTCTACTGTATATTCATATAACTTGAGAGATATAGTAATGCAGACGTTTCTAGATAGAGTGTCCAGGTTATTTTGAGACGGTCCTCGGCTTATGTATCTCGGATTGGCTTACTAACCATCAAGGGTCACCCAAATACATAGATCTAAAATTTAAGGAACAATAATCAAGTTGAAATCTAAATTTATAAATTAATTTTTTAGGTAGACGATTTCTTGTAAAAACTCTATATTTGAAGAAGACATTACTCCATAACAATGATAAACTCATAAAGAGTAGGAATTCAAAATGAAAAAAAAAACCAACAAAAAATTTATTTATATGATAGAATCATTTATTTTATATAATTTATAAAAAAATGTGGGTGTAAGGAGGTGATTTTTGATCAAAGATTAACCAAAAACTACCTCCCTAAAGAGGAGGCTATCGAAGTGGGTTTGCACTATCTTATGTTTTTTTTTTTAATTCATCGAATTTCATTAAATTGAATATGAAACAGTTACATTTGTAAGAAATTCGAGATAATTTGAAAACTAAACCCGATGACCTGACATGGAACAGACAACATGCTGCCTGATTCGCAGACCTTACTTACGAAAATAAAAATAAATTACTAACTATTTCGCGAATTAAGTGCAGTCTTTAATCACTCTTCGTTCAAATTTCTCCAAACACCCGCAAACTCACAGCATCCGATTCAAACACTTAATATAACTCCTTCTAAAAAAGAGACAACAACTCCTTCTGAAAAGGAGACAACAAACCTTTCACAGAGAAAGGACAAAGTAAAACATTTATAAAAAAGACAAACAATAAAAAATAAATAAAACTAGTATAGCTCATAGACGAATCCATTTTGTTACTGAAAGATCTTCAATCTATCGTCGCTTTTTGATAATTGAATTGCGCTTCGTGATAGATTTTAATCCGTCAGAAAAATGAAAAGGAATTGGCTATTTATTATATTATATGAATTAAAATAACATAAACAAAAGGGGTGGCTACCGTCAATAGAAAAATTAAGCCATTAACGGATGCCAAAGAAAAAAATAAGAAAAAAGTTTTAGGCGGCTAGGGTTTGTTTGAGAGAAAAGAGAAGAGAAGGCGGCTAGGGTTTAGATATTAGAATTACAACAAATGTATATTGCGATTGGGGCAAATTATGGTATTAGAATTACAACAAATGGCTAATGATATTTGAGTTATAAATTAATTTAATGCAATGGGTTATCTAAAAGTGATGTATTATATGCGTATCAGTATCACCAACAAAGTCAAAATCGAGTTTAATGAGAAAAATGTAGCTAAAGCCCCTTCCAACTCCCATTTGAGACAATGACACCCCGAATTGTTTTAATTAAAACTCTTTATATTCAAAGAAATAATCCAAATTCATATTATTAGTTGGATTAAATTTATTGTCTAATTGGTTGCTATAGTACTATCAATTCAATCACCCGCATTTTGTTTTATATGCTATATATATATCGTTTTATCCTCATATGAAAAAATTAAATGGAAAAAAACTACTAACAGCTCAATTTGAATTTTATTTCTGAAAAATCAAAGAGTTGAAAATACTATCTCTAGCTATCACACTCTAATTGGGAAACAAATTTATGCATATTATTTTGAAAAATTAATAAATAATATATAAATTTATTTTTTATTATCCTCACAGCAGCACATCTCTCTAATAATTTTATAATCAAAAAGAATAAAAAAGGAAAAGGATATTATATGAATACAAATTATCTATTAAATTAAAATGTATAATATAATAACTATACCGATTAGATTAACTATGATTAATTTTGCAAATCTAAGAAAATTGTTGTAAAATTGATGAGTCGTAGCAGCTCCTCCTACGAGGAGCAATAGCTCCTCGTTTTAAAGGAGCTGCTACTAAGGAATATATTTCTTCCTCCTTTTAGATGAGTTGCTCCTCGTCGGAGGAGCTACAACGAGGAGCGCTGTGCCTGTGGGGGTGGAGTCGTACAGCGGTGGGTAGAGAACAAATGGGGGCCACAGAAAAAAGAAAAAGAAAAAAAGATCCCTAAATTTTTTATAAAAAATAAAATAATTATTAAATTTTTGAAATTATATTGAATATAAAAATTATTAAAAATTAATTTAAATAAATAAAATATTAAGAGTTTTTAAACTTTTTTTAATTTTATACGGAGGGTGTAACTCACTTACGGGATGAGAGTGGGGAGAGACTGATTTGATGCACTTTGACATAGTTGCGGTCTGTTTGATCCAAAAGTCTTTAAAATTATTTTTTATATATTTTATGTTAAATTTAGGGGTGAATTACCATTTGTTCTAAATTAAACTCCGAAATAGTAACCCAGTAAGTTGTTTGTAAATTGTAATTATCTTTGTATATTTTTCTGACAGTAGAACATAACTGATGTAATCAAGGTTTTAATAGATTCTGAGTAAAACAGATAAATATAAAAATTATGCGATTAACTAAATTAAAAAAATGAAAGAAAAACATGAAGGAGAACGGCAGGATCCCGCCTCATTTTGTGCCGGAATGCTATTTTATACCGATCTACGCCATTCTTCCTAGTATACTATTGAGTAAAGAACCATCCTTGAATTTATGAGACTGGTTTATATAATTCAAATTTATCTTTTGTAATATAGTTCATAATTTTTTAAATAAGTTCAATTGCAGACACTCTTTTATTTTCAAAACGCGTGAAAAGTAACCATAAAAACATTAAAATATAACATAATATATAAAAATAATTTTACGGTTATTTTTTATGCGTTCTAAAAAGGCAAAACTCATCTTAAAGTTTTTGTACTTTTTTTTTACTTTATCTCTATGTATTTTTGTTTTTGAAAGTATAAGGATACACTTGAAGACTTGGTCCAGTTGGCTAAGCTCTAATGATATGTGTATGAGGTTGAGGGTTCGACCCTCAGCTCTCACGGGCAGTGTGCCTATTTAAAAAATGTCTAACATTAACTCCCGCTAACCCCCTCTAACAATTAGAGTAGGCTATCTTTGACAAAAAAAAGTATAAGGATTAAATAAAGAAATAAAAAAAATTTATAAAATTGTTTTTAAAAATATAGAAACCAAATAAAGAAATAATAATGCTTAAGGACTAAGTAAAAAAACGGATAGTACAGAAATCTTAGAATAAGTTAAGTTTTCTAAAAACATTGAAATGAATGTAATTGTACTTATGTTAGAGAATTGCTCACTAAATTTGATTTATATGACCCCCATAATTAAAAATTTAATGGGATAACCTTTTGCTCATAATTTATCACTGTTTCTAGTAGGAATAATTATATAATGCAACAGTTGCGTCATGTCATTCATGCAACAAATCAATGAGGCGTCACCATGTGCAAATATTTAATGATAAAAAAATAAAAAATAAATAAAGATTTCGTATCACACATTTTTATTGGCTTGTTGTAAAAATGACATGACACTTCCGTTATATGGAATAAACATTCAGTAGTAGCGACATAATCAACTTGCAGAAGAGACGGTCATGTTTTTGATATGTCGATCGTTAACTATTTTTAACTGTCTCCTACCTCTTTTAATATTACGATTTTTATTTAATCGAGTTACTCCATTTCTTTCTTCGAACTTAAGGCGTGTTTCTTTACATTCTTCCATGTCTTTTTATTTTCTTGATTTTACTACCTAGTTTTTACACACAGAATTCACTATGAATAATTTACTTTTTTTTAAGGCATCATATTAAACTTATTGTGATTGTGAAATTGCTGATATTTATATGCTTTGCATTAAACTTTATTTTTTCCATTCAGATAATGGTGTTTGTCCTTGTAGAAAAAAAAAGGTTAAGATGATGTATGTTATATTTAAAACCCACTCAGATAATTTTTTTAAGAAATAGAATAATATAGGTCAATTTCATGACTAACATTTTAATTGGCTAAGCCATCCAATTCTCTAAAATAAACATTGGCAAGGCCAAATTCATGAAATGGATATCGGATTTTTCTAATATTCAAAAAAACAAAACCCTACTCTGCACGTAATGAGGAATTTGAGCATTAAGTGTAAAACAAAGATTTTATTCTTCAAAAATCTAAAAATACACCACGACAGAGCTGTCAACTAGAATAATATCACAGAACATTTCATGCCCTCAACTTTCTTTGACCACAACACAGACCAAAATCGCTACAAACCTTTCCCATTTTGACACGTGTGTCGAACACCAAGGCAGGCTGTCATGGGATCATAGGTGGCAGCCATGGCCCGGTTTGGAGCCAAACTGAAACCGGTGAAGAACCCGTTGGAGTTAAATATCTATTTGCCCCTTCAACTTACATGGCATAGGCGATTAATCACAAATTCTAACCTTTTTATCCATTGTAAATTTAATGATTTGTGCAATTGAGATGTTTCAACACAAACATACAGATACTCAAATAAATTATTCTTTCGGTTGTTTTTAATTGAATTCAAACACCAAATGATCATTAGTTGCTTAGATAAACTGGTATGCGATTATTTTAGTTAATTAGAGATTTTGAATTGAAGTCCTAATTAGAATGGAATGGGACAGGTTGATAAGAAAAGTTTTGCTATCCGGTTCGATCCTAATTTGGTCCGAACCAATATAGTCAGTGGAAAACTGAATGATGAAATAAACTATAGTTCTAACGGTATAAGTGTTGGGTATGATCTATTAAGATCGGAGGATCAAATCTTCCCTTAAGCGCTAAAAATTCTCCCTCGCCCATGATAAGAAAAAACTAAAAAAGTTAAAAAAGTAAGATTATCATTACAACATCTCAGAAAATTCAAAGAAATATAGAGGGAAATTGTGGGGTAAAATATTGAAGTACAACTTGAGGGAAATAAGGGAAAGAGAAATGGAGCAGTAAAGAGGAAGAATTTGTTTACAAAAGTAGAAGAAGTTAGCTTGTCTGTTTTGAAGGCATGAATTGATGGATGAGGTGAGTCCTTTAAGAATGTTTTGTGTAGACAGTTTAAAAAGTTGCTGCCAATTTGGTCTAATAAGGACATTTTTAAATTTCATGGATAGGTTCAGTTTGTTTTAGGGTTGGGGAACTAAAATTTTATCGAGAATTTTATTATTTCTTCGTTTAATTTATAATTTTTTATAAATATTTATTTTAATGGTTAGTTTTTGTAGTATCTATATTTTAACTAATATTTTTTGTTTTGCTATTTTTTATAATTAATTTTCAAATAGATTTTTTAGTAAATTATGCAATATTTAATGTGATAAGAAAATATAAAAGTAAAATCATATTATATTTAATATATTATTCTAAACAATGTGTATAAAAATTCTTGACAATTAAAAATGAAATGAAGAAAGTATTATTTTTATTTTTATTTTTTTGTTTTGAAAAGCATGTAAATAAATATTTTGCAAAGTATATAAAAAATAAAATAAATATGTTAATATGTTTAGTGCTTTTAATTTATTTTTTTTATTGCTAATAACAATTCCAAACAACCCCTTCAGGTTTTATGAACACATTATATAATATTTTCACTAAGAACATATTTGATATCCAAATAAATTTGGAATTCAAGTGAAAATAAAATTTTAACTTAAAGACATTTCATTTTAACTTTCTTAAACTAATTGAACAAAATATTAATTATATTTTGTAAATAATATAGATGTGTATTATTTTAAAAAAATATTTAAATAATTTATTTTACATGATATTTAAATTTCTAAAATTATTTTATTAAAATAAAAAATAAAATAAAGTTGTAATTCATCATTTTCGTAAATATAAAACTTGTCCTAACACAAGAACGTGACAGGCATGAGATTACAAAACGATAAAGAGCTACAAGGGGGGAATACCAACCATGTTTGTATTGTTATTTGTCTTTAATCCTATTTATAGGCAATTGTTTTTATTTGTTGAATAGACATTTTAAGTTTGGAGAAAAAAAATGTTTGGAGCAAAATGATGTTTCACTATAGAGTTGATTTCCAAAAAGAACTTTATATTTTCTCTAAGATGCATTTGAATCCTTACCTTTTTTTTTATTAATTAGCACATCTAAGTCTTTATTTTTTATGAATTATTTTATGTTTTACAAGAATTAAGTCGCATTAAAAAAAAGGTTGACTATTTGATAATCTTTTTATTATCTAATCGAAAAAAAAAGAGTATATCCATATACAATTAGGTATGAGATACGTAGAATTTATATTATATAATTGTATAAGTTATTTTTTAAATAATATTATTAATACTCCCTCCGTCCCATAAAAATAGGCCGTTTGGACAAATACGGGAATTAAGAAAAATATAGTTAGATTAGTTAAAATTAGTTTATTTATATACTTTTCCATTTTTAGCCTTTAATAAATTTTTTAAATAAATAATAATATATTAATGACTAATTTTTGTATTGCTGTATTTTGCATTGGTATTGAAAATTGACATTTATATTTGTGTTTTTTAGCCTTTTAAAAAAAAGAAACATGGAACAATTAAATAATTGAAGATAACAATGTATATTTATTAGGGGTAATTAAGATTTTTAGTTTTAAAATTATAAACCAAAAATAGAAAGTGACCTATAATTTGGAACGCCCAAAATAGAAAGGTGGCCTATATTTGTGGGACGGAGGGAGTATATGATTTTAAAACATAATTTATCTTTTTTTAATTTTTTCCACATTTATAAAAATATGACAAAATCTGGGTTGCCATTATAATCAGTGAAAATTTTCAAGAGCATCTTTTTTAGAACTTTAATTACAACGGTACTCATTTTTTAAAAAATAATTACATTGCATACTTTTTTTATTTTATAAATTACCTTTTTAATTTCAAAAATATCCTTTTTGGTGTATTTTTTATTTTTGTTGGTGTTTTTGTGATGTAGTTATAATGTATTTATGGTGTATTTATAGTGTTTTTACTAGTGTTTTTATAGTGTATTTATAGTGGGTAAAAAAGGTATTTTTATAAATATTTTATGAAACTGGTACGGAATACAATTAGCCATTCATGAATCAGATTTTTGTAATTATTTTCTAAAAATAAAGTAATTTGAACATTATCGCCGATAATAAATTAAGATGTATTTGATTCAGAGTTGAGGATGAAAATACGAAATAAAAATAAAAATAGTAATAAAAAACATAATTTTTTTTATGTTCTGTTGGTTCACTAAATTAGGGTGTCAGTGAAAATGAGATCAATTCAGATCTGAATTTTTTAAATTTTGAACAGATTTTTTTTAAGACATGATATTTAAATTCTATTTACTATCTAATTTTCATGTAGTTTACAATAAATAATTTTTTTATTAACAATTTTTTTATGACTTATTTTTCTTATTGTTATCATGATATCTTGTTATTTCGTTTTTAAATAATTTTAAAGGTGCTTTTGCTACAGAATGTTGGTGTTAAAATAAATCTGATTCTTATAATATAGAAAATAAAACTCAAATAATTATGAAGCATATATGCTAAGATGTAATTTTTCTTATAGATGCCAAAAAAATCTTAAGTTTTTTTTTTCATTTTTTAATGGTAAAATATAAATTGTATAAAATTTAAATTATACTGTAAAATTTAAGTTATAAGTGGAGAAAATTGAAATTTGAGACAACACACTAAATATTCTGTCTGAAGTTTTGGAGAAGTAGTGGGCCTCTTGTGTCTTTCCACACAAATAGAAGTGGGGGCTTCTATTTCTTGTTTACATTGTAAAAATATATATATATATTCTACATTATCGTTAGAGAATTTTCTGTGTTAGTTTGACAATAAGGTGGCGTTTTTTTTGGTATATGATACGTAAAGTTTTCTAAATGAGTCTCAATTATAAATTATACTTTTTAATTTTTCAGATTCAGATTAATTTCTACTCTAATAGTGTGGGTCTTTTGCTAGAGGCAGACTCTGATACCAAATTTTAAATGGTTGTATACATGAATACGTTTTGAACCCACAATTTCACTTAAAACAGAAAAACACCTTATCAACTCACGGGGCCTTGGGGTTGATAATAAGGTGGCGTTTGATAACATAATTTAGTTATTAATTTTATTTTTTTATTTTTATATTTGTTCGGTACTATTTAATAGCCACACCACACTAATTCCAACTTAATATATTCAATTAAATTAAAATTACATAAAATATTAAGCTAAAATTAGTAATTTAATTTTTTTATTAAAAATATAAATTGTTAGTTTCTTTAATTTTTTTTACTAATGCAATTTCATAAAGTATCAATAACATTTTTTTAATCTTTGTACACTTTATTCATGTTTTTGACTAGTAATTACACTTATTTGCATTTATGAAGATATAATATTTTTATACAAATATTATTATAGTTACTAATCAATAATTTCAATTATACATATTTTAATGATTAAAATAAAAAATTCAACAATAAAACATTTTTAATGAAATTATCAATTCTTTTCAGTGGTTAAAATTATCAAACACAATTATGTTTGAAATTTTCAGTACTTAATTTTATCAAACATCATCTAAGCAACATAATTACTGTCATTCTGCCAAAATTAAAGAAAGCAACAATATTCTAACTTACTTCCATGCAGTGATCGGAAAAAAAATAAAAAATAAAAAAAACCGATGACAGAAAAAGATGACATAATTATACAATTAAGAAAATACTAAGGAAATAAAAAAAATAATGACTGCCGGTTAGAGGAGCAACCGCAGACAATGTTTTTCTTGATTACACACTTGCTTCCATTTGTAATAAAATGTAGTGTTTTTTCTATGTTTTTTTTATAATCCAATCCTTAGGCTAGAAAGAACCCATATAATTTATGAAGGACAACCTCTCATTATATAGTACAATACTAGTGTTAATATGTTCATAGGCGTCTTTTTTTTTTTTACCGAAAAGATTAAAATCTTCGTTGATAATTCACTATGAAAGTCTCGAATCTAGTCAATTCCGCTAGATATTACACGAATCTTCTAAGGGCTGCTGAGCTATAAAAAAGAGAATGCTTTTTCTTAAGAGTGGTATAGCTCAAACCTAATGCTTCCATCTAAATCTCACAGCTTTCTTCAAATCAGATTAGCTAGGTCTATTTGCATAAAAATGGACCCTATTAAACATATAAAACTTTAATTCAAATTCAAAAGCATATAGATTTTACAGCCATATACACCAATTTATATAAAAGAAAATGAAACAAGCAACGTTAGCTGTTCAGTTCCAAAATACAAGAAATAAAATCTTAAAACATAGCTGTTTTATGAATTTTGTGTTTTTAATTAAAATAAAAATTAGATTTAAAGTGGAATTGTATATGAGAAATAAATTTGTCAAAGTATTTAGGTTGGAAGTAGCAATGATTAAGGAATGGTCCAAGTAATGAAGAAGACAGATAATATCCAACTAATACCTGTCATGCCCAAAATTATTGGAATCTCAATCCCAAAAATTATCAAATTTTGTAACAAATGCTTCTTCTTTTCATACTTTATTGTATTTTTCTTGGTTCAAAGCTTAAGCATAATCTTTCAAAATCTTTTTCTTCTTAGTAAACAAAATACATGGAGGATCCAGCTATTATTCAGACCCATTCACAGTACTACTTAGCAAATACAGGTTGCAATCTTTTTCCTTTTAATAATAACTCTACTTTTTTTCGGTAGAATTCCTTTTTCAGGTTACTATATTAATCTAATCGGAAAATTCTTATCTAGACCAAATTCATAAATTTTTCATTATCTATTCTCTATTTTATTCAATTTTAAGCCGGATATAACTACGTAAATATAACTTAAATACATAATTATAAAAAAATCAGAATTTTAATACAGTTACATATTCATGACTCAAATTTTAATAATCTTTTGCCGGTTACTATGCTAATCTCTATTTTATTCAATTTTGAGCCTGATATGACCACGTAAATATAACTTAAATACATAATTAAAAAAATATCAAAATTTTAATACAATTACATATTCATGACTCGAGTAAATGAACTTTAGTTTTAATAATTTAACTTTTTGATTGATCAACTATCAAAGTTAGAAAACGGGAAAAAAAACTTAGATAAGTTGATCAAAAGTGAATGGGAAACAAATTACTTGTAGAACATGAGGTATAAAAGAATAAACTTGGTCAAGTCCCATGAGGTGTTTGCAATCAATGCTAACAATTATAGAACTACAGTTTATATCAACTTTTTTTTAAAAAAAAAACTAGTTGAGGTGAATCAAATTTTTTTACATTACAATACATAAAGGTGTTCTGAATGAGTTTTAACTATAAGATGTCACTTTTAAAACCTTCTATTTTCAAATTACTCCTCACTCGAGCCGAGTAGGCCTCTTGCGGTAAGTAAAGTTACAGCCCCAAATTTTAAACGACTGCATACATGAATACGTTTGTACACGCAATCTCACTTAAGTCAAATAAAATATCTTACCAGCTCCTCCACCGTAGGAATAGGTGATTCGCAGTTTTAATTGGTTAATTTTATTTTATTTGTAATTTCTCTTTAGAAGTTACTTAATGCTTATTTAAATCCAATTTATGAAGTATGATTAAAGGCTGTCAAAATATATTGTAAGTAACGACTAGTTGAAGCCCTTATTATATGTAAATAAATAGTTGCACACTCAATCATTTTTCATTATCAGAATAACAAGCCTGTATGCTGTTAAGTAATAGAAGTGTTATAAAAAAAGCATATTAAACTGACTTAAGAATAAATTAGAGCCACCAACCAACAAGCCTTCTTTTTTCAGAATTCGGTGATTTTCTTCTTCATAGTTACCCAATCCATAGACTCTTAAAGACACAGAAATAAAGATGTGGAGCCAATCCTGACAGGAATCACATTACTTAGTATTAAAATGCCATTTTTACAAATATAATTATTTTGAAATAATATTTAAATTGAATAAAGAAATAATTCCTTGATTTTTTATTTTTTTTACTATTTATCTCCTCATTGTAAATCCAAATTACTGCGACCTCTTACATGCAACTATTGTCTTCCTGATATTTGATCAAATTTCACTATTATCCCCTTTCATTAATTAAAAAATAGTGATTGTTAAAAATAAGATTTAATGTGTTCATGAATTTATTTTTCTTTCATAAAGTAAATAAAATTTTAAAATAATTCAAAGAAATTTTTATAAGTTTATAATTATTAGTTAAACTACATATATTTTTCTTTTAAATTGGACTAAATTTTTTTAAATTGAATTGAATTTTTTAAAAGATTTCATAAATATTTTAGATCGGTTCATTTTTTTTTAATTCAATATGTTTGTAATCCGATTTGATTTGGATAAAAAAAATTAAACTTAAAATCAAATGGAAACATACTGAAATTTCTATTTTTTAATGAATAGAAACATCCTTTTTTGTCTTTATACTATTTTTATTTTTTATCTTGAAAATTATTTTAAAGAAAAATTAAAATAATTATAAATATATTATGGTTTAAGAAATAAATATAAATTAAAAAAAATGATATTTTTCATAAATGTATAGATTTTTTGTCAGAAGGGTGAATTTGAGCCGGTTTTCTAAGTTGCTGGTTGAAATGATCCAGTTCTGCTAAGTTGCGGGTTAAATTGTACCAAAATCGTCCAAAATGACTTATTTGATATTTCGTGCCAAGTTGAGGGGGTGAATTGATCCTTTGTTAGTTTTTTACTCCTAAAACCAAACTGAAGTTAATCAAAAAATTAAAATCTCCCATTATTTTAAATCGAATTAAACCAAATTTGCCACTTTAATTTGGTTGGGTTTTAAAAAACCCCTGTAAGGGACAAGTAGAGGCCTAAAGTGGGCGAACTATGATGTGAATCTGTTTTCCAGGCTAATAAGCCGAAAGAAAATAAAATTAGAGTCTGTGACAAGTATGGAAAATGGAGGAGCAACAGACCTAATTCTTGACTCAGCATGGGTCATTCTTCAGCCATTGGCATGATAAGATATGCATCAACTATATTCAATGGTTTAAGACTTGCCAAACATAGATAGGGTCAATGTGTCAGTCTTTTTGCGGCTGAATACATGGTTTGACCCCTAAACTTGTACGCTTTTACCCATTTAACCTCCAAATTTAACGTCTCACCTATCGAACCCCTGAACTTGTTAAATAACCCGATTTGACCCCCGAACTTGATAAATACGTAAACATTTAACCCCTCCGTACACAATTTCTTCTAGAACATTTCAAATGACAGGTGGACACAAAGCGTTCAATACTTACATATTTATCAAGTTCAGGGGTTAAATCGGATTATTTAACAATTTCAGAGGTTCGATAGGTGAGACGTTAAATTTAGGAGTTAGATGGGTAATAGAGTACAAGTTCAGAGGTCAAACTATGTATTAAGCCGTTTTTTTTGCAGTCCCATTATGTATTACTCATGCTTCTTGCTCTACTACATCCATAAGCCTTTCTGATCTATTTGGGCAGAGATTTTTCATGTGTTTCAACTTTCAACTGTCCTTTATCTAAAGTAAATTTATGAACTGTGATCTGAACAGTAGAAGTCGAAGACTACAAATTCATCAAAAGAATTTAAAAAGAAGTATCCGATTATACATTTTTCAGAAGTACTAAATAGTTCGTCAAAAAAATATTATATATACCTCTTTTTAACCCCAAAGAGCGGCAAGCATGAGTAATGCCTTAGCTTCGCATATGGGTTTGCATAAAACAACAGTCCAACCTGACACAGTTGAACAAATATTAGGATCAACTGAGTGAAAAAAATACTTGGTAGCCAGCATTTAATAAACTTGCAGCTAATAAAGAACGGTCGAGTCTTTTGGGCTACATTAGGGAACCACAAAAAAAATGGTAGATGACTGAAGAAGAGAGATTGAACAAAAGTAATTAAAAAAAAACAGCAAAAAAGGTAAAAAAAATAAAAAATTGTCTGAGACAATCATATGACCGGCCAACAGGGGTGGGCGGTTTCGCCCATGTATGTGCGTAAAGGGAAATTATAGCTTATAACAGTAGTATGATGCACTATAAACTGTGGGTTATCTATTATATACATAATATTTTGCAAAATAAAGGAAAGCTATCAATTGTACAATGCTGAGCCCTGTGAGTAGCCAATAGAAGTAATCAAGATGACCGCGATTCAGATTATTAGCAAACCAACTATCATGCCCTTCGTGACTGGTGACATTGTCAATCGCAGATACAAGAAAGCTGCTGATAAAGCTCCCTACACCAAAGATGCTGAGGTAGAGCGAAAGCCCCACACTCTTCAAGTCACTAGGAACCTGATCATAAAAGAATTCTTGCAGACCAACCATTGTAAATGCTTCAGAAACTCCGAACAGTACATATTGAGGAATTAGCCACCACACGCTCATTGGAACTGTCACATTTGGCTTATCAACTAATCCATGTTTTCGAGCAATTTCGAGCCTTTTTATCTCAACCACAGCAGCAATTGCCATAGACACAGCTGATAAGAATATTCCAGTTCCAATCCTCTGAAGCATTGTAATGCCTGAAGGTTTCCTAGTTATAGTCCTTGCTATTGGAACAAAGACACGGTCATAAATCGGAATGGATAAGAAAATTGCAAGGCTGATAAAGGATTGAAGTGTAGCTGGTGGTATGTCAATACTCGGTGAAATTGACCTATCCATCGTTACTCCTTGCTTGGTGAAGAAAGTCGAGGACTGTGAATAAACAACAGCATATACCAAGCATGAACTCCATATCGGAACAAGTCTAAGTACTGCCTTAGCTTCTTCAACTTCACTAAGACTACATACATTCTCATCTTCTTTTGACCCATCTGAAGCAAGCAAGGCTTTATTGAGAAAGCTGGCACATCGGAAGATCGAAATGTCATTTTTAGAACAGTTTTCAGCTGGAAAAAATAATTAAGATGGGCCGTATAATTGTTTCAATCACACAAAGATGCAAAGTCAATTTCAGAAGAGTTTTGGTAAAAGATCAAAGATGCACAAATCATTTTTCTTCAATGATCAAACATTTACTTCAAAACTATAGTCATTTCACAGTAAGTTAAGCATTAGGGAAATAAATCATCTTGGAGACATTTTGCACAATAAGTCAATAGATCTTCTTATTGGAGAGCAACTTCTTACAAATCCTAAAACCAATGTCTTGTAAAAATGAGCAAGAACGATAGAAAGCCTACAATGAAAAGTTACTAAAAGCACAAAAATACACACTCTGCATTTCATATTAGTCATGCTCAGATTATAAATTTTACAAGTTTATGGAAGAAAACAAGGCATAATGAAACACCATCTATTAACTCAAGTATTTGGATAGGATTTTTAAAGGTATTCCCAAGTTTAAGGGCTTTAATTGCCAGGGCTTCGTATCCTTGGGCATGACCATATACTGCCATTTTGTATGCTATAATGGTTTAAAAGGTAAATGACAAGAATTTCACATCCATCAGAAATGAATTTCATTGTTTTAAGTAAGGCTTCATATAATTCAGTAACTTAATTCTGACGTGCACATTCTTTGGATGGGACCTATTAGATCATAATGGAGATTTCGATTAATCATGCAAAACTTCTTCAAATTTCTGCTCAGATTACAGATTACTTTTATGAGCCATAAATCCTAAATGTTCTAAAAATCCTTTGGAAGATTACATTTATTTGTATGCACATGCAGTTCTGTCGTTTTATTTTCTAAAGAGCATAAAGGTTTTATCTTACCTGAATTGCTCAGAACTCCGGTGAGGTAGTGTTCCACGAGCCTCTTCCTCCAAAGCTATTATAGAAGGGGATGCTCGCCGATTCCTAATTGTGGCTAGAAATACCCGACCAATTCTTTGAAACGCACTTCTCTCTTCTACTTTGGCACTATAGCGATATGTCTTAGTTCCAAGTAAGAATACAACGAGGGCAATAATCATCATAACACATGGGATTCCAAATCCAAGACCCCAATTAAGGTTGTCTTGTATGTAGTTTAACACTGAAAGTGATATCATGGTGCCTCCGCACATGCAAAAATACCACCAATTGAAGAATGAGCTTTTGGCTTTGCACTCCTTAGGATCTTGTCCATCAAACTGATCTGCTCCAAAAGCCTGAACACAGGGTTTGTGCCCTCCTTGGCCAAGAGCTACCAAATACAGAGAAGAGAAAAACAAAACAACTTGAATCATATTAGGAGAGCATGATGCAACAGGTTTGGTGCTTGAGCAGTCAGAAGCACTGAAAGAAGGAAGCACAGCCGACAGAGTCAACAAGCCAAGTCCCTGATGATGATAAAGGACACAACATTAACTTACAATAAATCAGCACAAACATTGAACTCAACTTCCCAGCAAGTAGGACAAAATTTGGTTTGAAGCAAGCTTTACAAAAATTTAAAGGAATCCAAATTAACATGAGGAACTCAACATGTTTCATAAGCAGGTCTCAATTCCATTTTAAAATCCAAGAAAAAACGAGTTTATGATCATAAGCATGAGCCAAAAGTAAAATCCTACTTATATAAGATTCCCAAGTCCAGAAAACCATTTTACTTCACCACTACACTATACATTGCCATCAGCATAAATTCACTACAAATTCAAGAAAGCAATAGAATGATCAGGCTATTATAAAAACACAACTCATGAGCTCCAACATTCTCGGAAACTGTTAGGGAAGCGAGCGAAGCCGGCTCGTCAGCTGCTCAAAATCGGCTTGAAAAACACTCGAATTCCTCGAGAATAACAAGTTATTTAATTAACAAGTTCAACAACATTTTGAATATCAAAGTAAGCAACTGCAGGAACTCACAAGCTTAATCAAGTAACTATACCATTTTATCTTTAATATATAAGAGACGAATTTGAACCTTAAATGAAGTAAATTAGCTAAATTTAACTTAAATGCATCTAATTAGATATGAAAATTGTCGAGAGTAAATTAATTACCAGTATATATATAAGAGAGGCAACGATAATAGTGCGGTATCTACCAAGGAAAGCATCAGCAACAAATGCACCAAACAACGGCAATAACGACGCCGCTCCAGACCATGCGTTCACATTGGCCGCTGCAAAAGCCGTGGACTGAGCAAGCGGACCGGTCAAATACGTAATTAAGTTGGATGCTATTCCATAATAAGCAAATCTCTCTGCCACTTCCACTCCTAATATGAAATAAATCAAATAAATCATAAATTAAGTTGGATGCTGTTTTTGAATTTATAAGAAATTACCTATAATGAAAGCAGCGGATCTCCAGCCACCGGAGTTGGATCGGAAAACGGGTCGGCCATTAAAATCAACGGAGCCTTCAACGGCGTCGTACAAGAGTGGAGTTTGTACGTCAGGAGTGACGGCCATGGCTTCTCTTTGTATTGGCACCACCAGAATGCTATCTTGTTGGAGTTATAACGTGAATTGTAATGATATGGTCATTGTCTTGACGTATAACTTTGTCGGAGTTTAGTTAGTTGTTTTGTGGGGTTGCGGCACTGCTCATCACATTTGGAATTTTTCAGTCAACTTGATCTTTCTATTATCTTCATTCTTTCTGTATTTCTAAGGGTTCCGAAATAAATTATGAGTCTTAACGAAACCTAAAATTCCCAACCTTCCGAAGGCTCCGTTATGACTCTTTATGTTTTTAGGAAAGAGTGCGGAGTTTAGATTTCGTTAATATGAGGGTCATAATTAAGTCTAAATATGAAGGGGTCTTAAGAATCTACGTGGAAATATGAGGGTCATTTTTTAGCCTTTTACCTTAATTTAATAAGCTTTAATGTAAGTTATAGAAATGAAGAAATTTCGAAAGTGATGAATATAATTAAGTTGAATTTAATTATTTAAATTCAATTAATTAAATTTTATTAAAAGAGACATATTAATTGAAAATTACATATATTTAAAATAATATTATATAAATGAAAAATTAATTGTGAAATTTTAAAAGTTTTGTTAGAGAGTATTAACATTTATATGTTATGAAATATAAAAAGTTTTTAAGTAAATATTATAAGTGAAATACATAATTTTATTCATAGTTATGAATTTGAAAAGTTTTAAATCTTATAAATTAGGAAAAAATATATTTTTTAAACTTAAAATTACAATGTAATTATCCAAAGTGTAAACTAATAGAATTTTTAAGCATTATGATTGTAAAATTTGAAGAATTTTAGTATATCAATACTCTTTATTTATTGAATGTAAATTATTTTATATGTAATTATTAAATTTAAATTGTATTATATTATAAAATTTTATCTATAATTATAGACATTATTTTAAGTTAATATAAAATATAGAGAACTAACGACATATAAATTTGTCGTAAATTCTCTATTTTTTTTTTAAATTGCTTAATCGGTTAAACCGAGAACCAATGATCAAACCGATTCGAGTTAAGCACCGAGATATCATAATGCCAACCTTAGAAAAGTTTGTGCAACCATTTATGCCGAGGTTTGATGGCCCTTGACAATATATGGATCGAGAACTTTCTGAACAACGAGGAGATGTGGAGAGTGGTGGACAAAGAGATATGTTGGAACAACACCAACAACTGAGGCATGGACACTGGCGGATCTAGTCATAAAATTTTGAGATGGCCAATTTATGACTAAATTATATATTATATCTAATTTTTAATATAATACATAAAATAAAATTTTAAATAATTCATATTTAATATAAAAAAATTGAGTCGAGTCCGAGACAAGTCAAGCTCGAACTTGAATTTAAGTTTGAATGAATTTGACTTATCAAGCTCGAACTCCGGCTCAACAAAAAATAAAAACATATTAAATTTATTTATTTTAATTTTTTTATAAAATTTAATCAATTATTTTAAATTCTGACCTTTGTTTAAGCATGAAAATTCTCTGATTTGGCATCACATTGTTTATGGCAACTACGCAGTTAAGTCAGATTGTTACCAAACTTTAATTGTGGATGGTTTTGAGAGTTTGAATGGACCTTTACTGATGGAAAGGAAGCAGTGGAAATTCCTGTGAAATTTGAATATCCCAAATAAGATTACGATCTTCATTCAGAGAGCTTTGTTCAATGGTCTTCCAACAGACACAGCTCTTCACCATAAAATTTAGATGGATTTTGAGTGTATTCTCTGCAAAAAGCCTGAAACAGTAATGCATATTTTATTCCATTGTCCCTTTGCTTGTAGGGTCTGGTTCATCTCTCCAGTTCTTTTGTTGTATTTTAGTTTTTTTATATAAAATTTAATTAATTATTTTAAATTCTGACCTTCGGTCAAGCTGGAAGATTCTCTGATTTGACATCACACTATTCATGGCAATTACAAAATTAAGTCAGGTTATTACCAAATTTTAATTAAGGATGATTTTGAGGGTTTGAATGGACCTTTACTGATGGAAAGAAAGCAGTGGAAATTCCTGTGAAATCGGAATATCCCAAATAAGATTAAGATCTTCATCCAGAGAGCTTTGTTCAATGGTCTTCTAACAGGCACAACTCTTCGCCATAAAACTTAGATGGATCTTGAGTTTATTCTCTGCAAAAAGTCCGAAACAGTAATGCATATTTTATTCCATTGTCCCTTTGCTTGTTGGGTCTGGTTCATCTCTCCAGTTCTTCTGTTGTCTCACATACTCCCAAGTGATAGTCTGGCTGAGGTGTGGATAGCCATTATATCAGATTTCTCCTCTCAGGATCAAGCAGAAGAGATCATCCACTTGTTCTGTCATACCGTTTGGGCAATCTAGAAAGCTAGAAATTCCAGGATTTTCCAATCTTTTAGTTGATCTGAGGAGACTAAAATAGCTAATGCTCACCACTATTTCTTGAGTTTCAGAGAAGCTAACAAAGCAGTTCCTAGTACCCCAGCAAAAGTCTTGTCTCTCCCAGGGATGAAGCTACACTTTTGCAAGATAGGCAGAAGGTTTCCATTTGATGCTATTCATATTAATATAGATGTTGGTTCCTATAAAAATCTCATATTTTGGGCGATAGCTTGTGTGGTAAGGAATTCTCAAGGCTGTCTAGTAGGCAAATTTTCAGCAATCTACCAATACATTTGGGACCCAAATATCCTGGAGTTCATTGCTCTTAGAGATGATATGCATTGGAGCCTCTCCAAGGGTTGCAAAAAGCGTATTTTCGAATACGATGCCATTCAAGTGTCTTAGGCTTTTAATACAGGAGTTTGTCCGGTTGCGAATTGCCTAAGCATTTGTCACGATATTTGGCGTTGTAAATCGTCCTTTGAATACATAGATATGTAGTTTATAGGTTGTAATAGTAATAGAGAAGCCCAGTAGGCTAGGGCTAGCTTCAAATTCTTTTGTAATCCGCAAAATTCGATGTAGAATTTATCTCTATCTATTTAGTTTTGGTAGAAAAAACACTATACTTTAATATTTTAATATCGTAAATATTTATCAGTTTATTACATGAACGAGGTATTATAAGGGATGGCTTTGAATAATCACTCATATTTATTTATTTATTTAGGGAGGGGACTAAGTCACATGAAGACCATTAGCGAAAAAGGAAGAAAATGCCTCCATTTCATGCCTTAACAATGATACTCCAACTTCAACACCTCCATTTCCATTTCTGTCACCAATCATTGAAAAACCATTAATATTTGATATCCCACAAATACTTTCCCAATTAATGGCTTCAATAGTGGCTTTCTCAGGAATCCCCCATCCAAAGTCGAGTTCATAAAACATAATACGAGGTGACCCAAGTAAGTAAATTTGTTGCACATCTCGTTCTGTATTACCTAACTGAACCAGACTTTTTCTTGCTTCTCGGAAAACTCCTTTCTTCAACCTTTCAGTCATCTCATAAATCTTTTTCGCTATTACAGCAACTCCATTTTCTTGCATGAAATCCTTAGCTTCTGAAATAGTTTCGTACAAGAAAATACAATTGCCAAAATAGTTTTGCGGAACTGGCGGGTCTAGCCGGCTCCGACAATCTGCCGGAAATACAATTCCGACCTTTCTGTTACCGTCTCCTCCTCTAGCTTTCACCATGCAGACTGATATATAAGCGCAAGTTATAACAAATGTCGAGAAATTGAATTCTTCATTATCTTCTGCAGTATTTTCTTTTAGCTTTCTGATGTTACCGCGGCTTAACTGAAAGCTAGCTTGAACTAAATCTTTTGACATTTGATCATTATTAGATGCGATTTCCAAGGTTCTTGGGATGTATTTGATAGCTAACCCGCTCAATCCTAAAGATTTTAAAAGGAATGAAAAATAAAATCTATTGATACATTTTCGATCAAAAGACGGGGTCAGCTCCGGCTGTAGATCGGGAAATATGAACGTTGAGTCATCAATTTTCTTGGTTTGTTTAGCAGTATAAGCCCAAGCTTTCATGAACAGAGATGCACCCATACCATCAACGACCGAATGTTGTATGTTAGTGGCAATGGAAAATCCTTTGTCAGGAAATAAAGTAATCTGCACAGACATAATAGATGCCAATTTTCTTGATGTAAACAACTCAGGTACATAATCACAATGCTGAGAAACCTCGCGCACTTCATCCCCGACCAAGCTCTCGAAATCTGCATTAGACTCCGCAATCGTTAGCGAAATGGAGTCGGTCGGAGCATAGCGAATGACGGGTTTAAGAGCGAAAAATGGCCAGGTGAGGCGGCCAGCAAGAGGTAGAAAGTGGACCAAGGTTCTTGAGAGTGAACCTTTCAGAATCGGAAGGATTTCCATGTTGAACAAGGTAGGGTTTAATCCGGTGTGCTTGTAAAAGTAAATGCATCCAACCGGAGGAAGAATCAGCATTATGGTATCGATAAAAGTGAAAGAAAGAGATAACTCGGTGGTTCTGACATAGTCGCTCGCCGGAGCCACCTGACAAACCTGCAGAATTTTTAAAGAGTTTGATGATGCCATGAGAAAGTGTAACAGAGGATATGATTTTAGATGAACTACACCAGAAGATGAACTGATTTTCTATCAGACTGGACAAAATTAAAGAAGATATATAGATATGAATTGAGATTCATGAACAAGCTGTCGATGCAAATTTTAGGGCCCAAGAAGATTATGGACAGATTAGGAAGATTATGCAGAAAATGAAATTTACTTGTTCTTTATTATAATACATACTCCAATTCAATTCACTTCAAAAAAATTAGATTTATTAGACAAAATCACATCATCATAATACCTTTGATGATAAAATATTACTTGATAAATTGAAACAGTCATGATTACTAATAAAATAATTTCTCGTTTTCTCCATATTGCGTGTATATAAATCATAGACTTTTGAGTTGGATGATTAAAATTTAGGTTAAGTACAAATTAAATCACGAACTTTAGCACGATTTGTAAGTACAATACGGACTTTAATTCTTGACAAAATCAGTCACCAATTTACACGTTTCGGCAAATCATAATACCGAGCTATATTTCGGGGAAAAAACTGTGGACATAGTCACATCAGCATCTTTTCGACGAAAAATAGTTTGGTATTCTGATATGCCAAAAACTGAAAGTTGGTGACTATTTTTGTCAAATTTTAAAATTTGTGTTGTAATTGCAAAAACGCTAAAATTTATGATTTATTTTGCATTTAACCCTTAAAATCAGGCTCAATCCATCAAAATGCTCATATACTTTTAATTTTTTATTTATCTAGTCTTTTTTTAAAATTTGTTCTTTAAAAGTTTTTTTTTTTTTTGGGTAAATGATTATTGAATTAGCACGTCCACAAAGAAGTGGAAGGCAAAAGTCTTTTCGAAAAAAGACGGGCTACAAAAAATTACAGAAGAAGTTTAAGTTTCTAAAAACATCATTCGGCGAATAATTAAAACCGCTATTGTTATCCTTGTAGTAGATAACTGCATTGCAAATCGACGAGTACACCAATGAGTTGATGTCCACAATTTCATGTCTGAAAGTCCTCCTGTTTCTTGCTTTCCATAACTCCCAGATACCGAAAAACCATATAGACTGCCAAAGACAACGATATCGCTTGCTTGAAAGAGAACTCCAAAAGTCAAAAAAATGATGAATTGAGGTTGGAGCAGCCCATTGAATGCTGCAACAATGCAGAATTGAGTTCCAAAATTCCCAAGCGAAACGGCATTGCAAAATAATATGGATACTCGACTCTTCTTCGGAACAAAGCAAGCAAGTAGAATTAAAAGATGAAATAACACCTCGACGGGCTAACAAAGCGTTAGAAGATATCCGGTCCCTAGCCAAAAGCCACATAAAGAATTGAATGCGAGGAGGAATACTGAATTTCCAAAATCTGCTGAGCTGAGGAGATGGAGAACCAACTGAAGCATGCCAAAAGTGCGAGAAGGTTGCCGGAGAGAAAGGTTTGCTGTTCCATTCGAACAGGTCAGGTCCCATAGAGGGAAAATTATCAGAAATAATGGCCAAAAGAGAGCTGAGTTGAGATTGTTCTCCAAGACGAAGCCGCCGCTGCCAAACAAAGCTAAAATTCTGCTGCCCAGAATTAAATAACACTGACACAGAAGAATATTTATTGCGGCAAAGATTGAACAAACCAGGGAAAAGCAAATTGAATGAATTGTTTCCTGCCCAAACATCAAACCAAAACCTCACATTTTCTCCTGAACCCAAGCTAATACGCAAGCCATTTTTGAAGAAGTTCCAAAATTGCTGCTGAGAAACACAAGAAGAATGGACACCTTTCCAAAGATGAGATAAACGACGAGTATCTACTTGTTCGATGTCAAACCAATGAGACAAGCTTGAGCTACAACTGATTACGCTAAACCAAAGAGAGAGTTTATCTGAGATACCAAGTTTCCAAATCCACTTTAAAAGTAAAATCTGATTTTTAAATTTCATAGGAGAAATATTCAAACCTCCATATGCAAAAGGCATGCAAACATCCACCCATGAGACCTTGCTGAAACCAGATTTTAAGACCGAACCACTCCATAAAAAACGGCGCATCAATTGCTCCAGAGACAAAACCACCGAACTCGGAATGCGAAACGAAGAAAGATAATAAACTGGAAGACTGCAAAGAACAGACTTAACCAAGACAAGTCTACCAGCAGGAGACAATAAGTTACCTTTCCATCCGGCTAATTGATTAGAGAAGTTACTTATAATGGGATCCCAATGTTTAGCTTTAATTGGCTTCAGAGAAAGAGGCAAACCCAGATAAGTAATTGGCAATTTTTCAATCTTACAATTGAGAATAGAAGAGGCTGCAACCATGGAAACGTCTTCTACATTGATACCAATGATAGACGACTTTTGATAATTAATTTCAAGCCCAGAGACCAACTCGAAACATCTAAGAATCCTCAATAAATTCCGGATCATTTCCATATCCTTAGGCACAAACAAGAGCGTGTCATCAGCGAACTGCAGAATGGAAATTGGCTCAGCGTAGCCATCAACGTGAATACCATCAATAAGACCTAAATCGACAGCTTTCACAAACAAAGCTTTAAGACCTTCTACGGCTAGGACAAAAAGCATCGGAGAAATAGGATCCCCTTGTCTGACTCCTCTGCTCATACTGAAGTTCTTACTAGGACTACCGTTAACAAGAACAGAAAGTTGCGAAGAAGAAAAAAAGGAACTAATCCAATTAATCCAAGTAGCATCAAAATTCATCCTAGCCATAACTTTGAGAATAAAATCCCATGATATTGAGTCAAACGCTTTTTTAAAATCAAGTTTAATGAGAAAAACTTGATCTTTACGCCTATTAGCAAGATGGATTAGCTCCGAGGCAATCATGTGGCAGTCATGTATATTTCTTCCTTTAATAAATCCAAACTGATTATCAGAAATAAGAAGAGGAAGAATAGGAGATAACCTGTTAGCTAACACCTTTGACAATAACTTGAAAACTCCGTTGATCAAACTAATAGGACGAAAATCTTTGATGTCGATAGCCCCTTTTAATTTCGGAATCAGAACCAAAAAAGCAGTATTCAGACCTGTGGGGAAAAATCCAGTCTGATGAAAATTGAAGAACAACTGCAAGATATCATGCTTCAAGATCTTCCAAGCCTTCTTGTAGAAAAAATAATTAAAACCATCTGGACCCGGAGCTTTATTGTCATCACAACCCAGTAAAGTTAGAAAAATCTCCTCCTCGGTAAAAATAGCCGAAAGACTAGTTGCTTGTTCAGCAGACAAAATTCGAATAGGCAAATCATCAAGAAAATAATTCAGCTTAGAATGAGGCTTGTATAAATTCTTGTAAAAATTCTGAATATTAAGTTTAATAGACTCTGGAGTGTTAAAACGCTGATTATCCACTATAATTTCAGAGATGAAGTTGTTCCTAGAGTGGACTGAGGCAATAGTGTGGAAGAATTTGGAGTTCTTATCACCAGAAATATTCCAATTCAATCTCGATTTTTGAAGCCATAAGGATTCTAATTGTTTAGAAACCAAGTTGAACTCATCACGCAAACAAGCTAGCTCATCTTGCTCTTGAGACGATAAAATTCTAAAATCTGCAGCTACTTCAAGAGCTTCTATAGAATTCTGAGCTGATTCAATTTTTGAATTAAGATTGCCAAATGAATTGACATTCCAAGCTTTAATAATCCTCCTTAATTCTCTTAGTTTAGCAACTAAGCTGTTATGAACAGGAACAGCTGAAATTTCCTTCCATGAATTCGCAACCAAATCATAGAAAGAAGCGTTACTCCACCAAGCATTTATCGATTTGAAAGGTTTAGGACCCCAGTCAAAAGCCACTGCTGAACGGAAAAGAAGAGGAGTATGATCTGAATAATTTCTAGGCAAAGCTACAAGGGATAAATTTGGCCAAGAAATGAAAGCATCGGCCGAAACAAAGCAACGATCAATCTTAGAACGAGATTGACTGTTTTGCCATGTAAAAAGGCGTCCCTGAAGCTGAATCTCAACAAGATTAGAAGACTGAATGAAATCCATGAACTGTTTCATACCTGCCGTATACCCACTGAAGTTCAACCTTTCCGAAGGGTGCAAAATCTCATTGAAATCTCCTACCATGAAGCAAAACCTGTCGGTGATAAGTTCAGGAAGAAGATTGGACCAAAGCAAAGTCCTATCAGCTGCTAAAGAACAGCCATAAACCAGAAAAAAGCTATATTGAATCCCAGATAAATCAAAATCAATACAAATCCAACGAGGAGAAGTAATGGTTCTTGAAACCGATAAAAGCTTCTTATCCCACAAACAAAGAAGGCCTCCTGATGCTCCCGAAGAAGGAGAAAAACAAAAACTATAATCTGAATTTGGCCAAAGCCGACTAGCAATAAAATCGTCAATCACTTCTCGCTTAGTCTCAATAAGACCAACTAAAGAAAGATTATGTCTTGAAATAAAAGTACGGATATTGAAGTTTTACTATTGATTTTTTATTTAATGAGTTCTTTTATGAATGGATATTGTGAACATGTGGCTCAATCTCTTAAATGATTAATAATTTTTAAGTCGAAAATGACAAAAACCTCTATATTTTGATTTTTTTTATTTATCTAGTTCATTCTTCAAGTTCTTTTATTTATTAGATCCATGTACTTAAATATTTTTGTTTGTTAAATGAAGATTGAATGAGAAAAGTATCAGTAACGCATCCGGACATCCCAATTAGGCTGATACCTCCTTAACGTCTCATAATTTAATTTTTCCACCCTAAATTATATTATTAATAAAAATCAAACTAGTTACAAAACCAATAATTCGCTACTCTATTTCCATCTGAGGCAATAAGCTACTCTATTCCTTTTGCAAGTTTGAAGGATGTGACCTATTTTGTCAATATGTCGAATTAGACGGACATTTGAATTTGATTTCACACATGTTTTATGCCAGCTGTGTCTGATTGGTTATACGTAATGTATGCTTCTTTCCGTCTAAAAAATTTATAAATTCAAAATAAATTAAACTAAATAGACTAACAAAGACATAAATTCAAAAAACAGATAAATGCAATTTTAAATATATAAAAACTTAAAAATGAATTTAGCCTTAAATTATTACATACTCCCTCCGTCCCATTTAAGAAGGGACATATCTCATTTTTATTTATCCCACTTAAAAATGTCATATCGTGTTTTTTATGCCAATTTATATAAATTTTCCTATTTTACCCTCTTTTCTCTTTCCATAATTAATGATTATTAGTGTATACACAAAATACACACTATTATAAATAGGGGTAAAAGAAAAAAGCACTATAGTAATTAATGCTTTTTTAATCTATGTGAAAAAGTCACTTGTCCCTTCTTAAACGGGACGGATGGAGTATATTCTTTTCATATCTCTCATGGAAAAATAGTTTAAATAGTTGATTATTCCCTCCGTCCCATTTAAGAAGGGACCCTCCCATTTTTATTTGTCCCACTTAAAAAGGCCATATATATCGTGTTTTTTGTGCTAATTTATATGAATTTTTCTTTTTTTACCTTCTTTTCTCTTTTCATAATTAATGACTATTAGTCTATACACAAAATACACACTATCATAAATAAAGGTAAAATAAAAAAACACTATATTAATTAATGCTTTTTTAATATATGTAAAAAGTCATTTGAGAAGGGACGGAGGGAATACTTTTTTTCAGGCACTGGTTTCTCCATCTCCGATATTTCATGTCACGAAGTCGAACCACTAAAGTCAAACAATTAAGATTCATAATATTTTCGTGAAATAAATACGAAATCTTATTTGGTTGGTGGGTTTTTAATTTTTATTAGTTTTTTTTGTTGGCAATAATTTTTGTTAGTTATCATTACCAAGAAGATAAAATACTATGCCAACCAATCGGACGAAATAACGAAATACACAAGAAAAAACAATAGACTAGCATACGATTACGAATAATATAACCAATCAGGCATAGCTGTCTGCTAGCTAGTACTTATTTCCGTTTATAATTGCCCTATATGAATAATTGTACTTCACTTGTTTATGAATTAAACTTTGAGCTGTAAATTGTATATTTAATAAATCATCAAAATCCGTGAAAGATCTGTACCGGAAACGTCATCTAAAATCCACAAACAACGATAAAAAGCACCGGAGAAAGATTTCTAAGTGTTCGCTCCGACACTCAAATCAGCCTTTTTATTATGAAAAAGAAGAGAAAGAAGTAATTAGATATATAGAAAAAAAAGTATCTTAAAATTCACTTATAATGTGACTTTTATAAAAGGTTTTTGTGATCTCCTTTCTCTTGTTAAACAAGTCATATTTTTCATATCTACGTAGTTAAGGTATGGACCTCGGAGGGTAAGTCCTTTCGTATTAGGGATATAATATTCGGGCAGATAATATTTATATTCCGGAATTTTGGTGTGTTTGTAACTCGTCCGAAGATATTTCGGTCATTGATCTAACATAGTTGGAGCTATGTTTGTTGGATTTAGTGACCTCTCATCTCGTCGAGGTTGATTCGCCCCTATAATAATACTTTATCAGTATTCTCCCAACTTTTTCAGTTATCTATTTAAGTAAATAATGTTAGTACTTCTTTACAATTTTATATGATTTTTATAATTAAAGTTTAAACTAATTTTGTTACTAAATCATTTTATTAAATAACTAATTTATAAAACTAAATTTTTTCACTAATATACTTAATTATTATTAGAGTTTTATTAATCTTAACATTTATAATTTAAGATAGAGAAAACACTTTTTAATATTAACAATTTATTTAAAGTAAAGAGAAATAACTTTCTTGTTAATACTTTTTTCGATCGATCATATGTTGCATTTAATAGAATATCAAAAGAGCATTTATAATTATTTTTTAGACTTTATATGTATTAGTAAATAATTTTATGAGACTAAAAAAATAGTTAAATATATATAAAAAATTAATAAATAATTACTATTTTTCTCCTGACATTATATCGTAATTACTACTTCTCCTGTACTTTTTAAAAAATCAATTATTTACCCTCTACTGTTTGATTAAATTAACAACTATCCTATTTCATTAGTTAACTATGTTATTTGAATTAGTCAAAGGGTATAATTTTTTAAACTAAATTTTAATTTGACCCTTAAATTTTTTTTCTTTCAAAAAACTCCATAAGATTATTAAAAAAATAAAAAAATTATAAAAAATTATAAATTACTTATCAAACAATAATATTTCAATAACTTATAAAAATAATAATTTATTATAGTACGTTTATATCTTTTCTTAAAAAGATGTAATTTTTTGATAAAATAATTTAAATTAAAAAGTTTATAATTAAAATATTTTATTTAATTTAAAATTCAATTTTTTTTATGATTCAAAATCGATTCATATTAAAAACATATTGTAATGGAGAATTTATAAATAGAATAAAATCGACATATTGACCGAAAAACCTCTTACCTTTTAGCTCCTATTCAATTTCACCCTGACGTTGCAATTTTGTCAATTGCATCAAAATCCACACCTTTGGTCTTTAATTCCACCCCAAGTAAATTGATCTCTTTTTTATGAGGAAAAAATTCGAATAAGTCATTCATTTCTTTTACTTTTTAGGGTGGAAAGAGTTCAACTAAGTACTTTATAAGGGTTTTTATGAATTTTTTTTCGAGTGGAAAAGAGTCCTATTCTATTTTAAGGATGGAATTGAAGTTTAAAGGTGTGAATTTGGATGGAATTGACTGAGAGTGAAATTGAAAACGGGTTAAAAGGTGGGTGGGTTTTTCGTTAGGCCATAAAAAACACATTATATCTAATTAGTTTTTCAAAAAAATGAGTAAATTTGATTTTGAATTTTATTTAAATATATTTTAAAAGAACTATAGAAATATTTATAAATATGTTACTATTTATTAAATTACTATAGATAAATTGTATAAATTAATCTGATTTGTTTTACGATTTATAGATTTTTTTTTAAAAAGTTTATGGCTGAAATAAAATTTATTTTGACAAAAAAATACTTTAAGTGGCAGAAAGGGTAATAATCAATTTAATATGGAGGAGGAGTTTGCATGGATTCTCGTGAAAGAGAATCTGAAGCATAGAGGAATGCATGTGGATGATTTGTGCCCTGTTTGTTGGTAGGAGGTGGATTCTACAAATCCAATGTTTTAAAAGTCGAACCGGTGGCCGAACCGGTTTAATGACCGGTTCAACCGGTTTAATGACCGGTTCAATTGGTTTGATAAATTTAAAAAATTTCTGATTCACCGGTTTTTTACCGGTTCAATCCGGTTCAACATTCGGTTTTTTACCGATTCAATCCGGTTCAACCGGTCCAATCCGGTCCAACCAAAAAATCCGGCTTTTCGCAGTTTTAGACCGGACCACTGGTCGGTTCGCGGTTCAACCGGTCCGACCGACCGGTCTGGTCCAGTTTTTAAAACACAGCTACAAACCACTCTTTATGGTTTTGTTAGAGAGCAAAAAGGATTTGGAAGATTTGGGAGGAGTATGGCTGGTTGAAGCCTGAGAAACACCGCCATTTGCAAGACCTGATTTTGAAAGCCCACAACATTTTATCAAAGGAGAAATTTACTGTTTTCTGTGTTTTTTTGTGGCTGATTTGGCATAACAGAAACTGCATTATGTTTAAGCAGGGGAGCAAGCCAGAAGACCAACTCCTGGATTGGGCATTGAGCTATAGGATTCAGAAGTATGCTGTCAAAGGAGAAGGAATGAAACTTCAGGAACATAGGAGAATAAGAGGTGGGTTCCACCGAGGCCTGGAGTGTGTTCAGTTAATGTGAACGCAGGTTTTCATGGGCAGATCCATAGTCATAGCACTGGAGCAATAATTAGAGATAGCTTGGGTAATATCCAAGCTGTAGGGTTCAGAAAGTATGAAGGAAACATTAAAATCAACTTGAGGGAAACGTATGTTGTAAGAGACGGTATAAGTTTGGCAATAGAGGCTAACCTAACTCCCGGGTAATTGATCCTGACAGTCACTATATTTTGCAAAAATTTCATTTCAGTCACTAGAGAATTTATTTTTTCATTTCGATCACCCAACTTCAGAAAATTTTCACCAGGAGGTCTTATTCTCACTTTTCTCAGTGAGAATTTGCCATGTCATTATTTTTGACACATCAGCTAGTCATGTCAATTAACCCTTCTACCACAAAATAATAGGTTACTTTTTTTAACATTTAATCTTCTTAATTTCTTTTATTCTCTTCACCTCATTTTGCCATCAACCCTAATTCTACACTCTTTCTTCATTTCAAACCGATTCATGGTAGCAGTGAAGTAAATGTAAATATTTGTTGCACCCGACGAATCTCCTTCCTGGGTTTGCCTATGTCCACGAAGTTCTAAGAACAACAAATTCATGACAATCACAATTGGGATGCAAAATCTGGTGCTCCATGGTTTGGACGGTTTGAAGTCTGAAAGTAAAGAAAGATGAAGAAATTAATAACTATTTAAAGAAGAATTAAGAAAAGTCTTGGTGAAATTAAAAGTTTCATCATCTGGGTTTATACTTTTAATTTAAAAATTAGGGTTTATATTTTAGAAAAGAAGAAGAAAATTGGGGAAGGTAATATATTTGCTCATTAGTCAGCTTCAAAGAGTGGGACCCATGGTGGAAAAAAATTCTAATAGAATATTAAGCTGACATGACTTGCTGATGTGTTAAAAAAATGACATGGAAAATGCCAATTGAGAAAAGAGGGCCAAAAGGATATAAGACCTCCCAGTGAAATTTTTCTGAAGTTGAGTGATTAAAATGAAAAAAAAATTCTGTAGTGACTGAAATGAAATTTTTGAAAAGTATAGTGACTGTCAGGATCAATTACCCCCTAACTCCCTTTGTAATCTCTTCAGATTCAAAAGTTATAGTAAAGTGCTTCAACAACAACATGTTGCCATGGAACGATATGGGTTTGATAGGTCTAGATTGCCTTCTTTTACACGATAAAAATGTTTGTATTTGCGAGAAGAAATTGCAATAGAGCAGCCCATGCGGTATCAAGAATGGCTTCTGAGGTTAGGCATCAAATTTTTGTATGGAAAAAGGGAGCTCCTCAATAAATCATGTCTATTGTAATTAATGGCTGATCTTTCAGCTAGTAATTAATTAATCTAACTTAATTTTTTTTAAATATAATCAAATATTAAAGGATAAATATTTAACTTTTTAAAAATAATAGAAGATGTAGTAATTATGATATATTATCAGGGGAACATAGTTATTGTCACTAACAATTTGATTCTAAGTCATCCAGTGTATATAGATCACGATACATTTCTTATTTTTTTAGTCTGTATGAAATAAACAAATGCAACATACTCAGTTTCCTTATATTGATACCTTTCAATTAGGGACCGTTTGGTTTAAGGTTGGAAATAGGAATCGGAATGAGAAGGAATAGAAATGGAAATGATTGTTTTTATTTTTTATTTGGTTCAAAGTATAGGAATGCGAATGAGAATGGGTAAAGTTTAATAAAAAAATTATTTATTATTTATTAAAATTATTTTTTTTATTTTTTTAATATTTTGTTATATAAAAAAATTATATTTTTAAAATCAAATATTTTTTAAAAAAATACTATTTTTTTTAAATAAATTATTTAAAAAAAAACATTATTTAAAAAATAAAAAATAAAAAAATATTATTTTTAAAATATTAAAAAATATTTTTTTTATTTTAAATACTTTTTTTAAAATTTAAAAATAATTTTTTTAATAATTATATATTTATTATTTATCATTAAAATATTTTGTTAAATTTTGATTCATATTCCTAAAAGTTCATTCACATGGGTACGGGGAAAATTGGTGATTTCTATTGAAGGGTTAATCACATTTCCATTCCTTAGTGTAATTTGACAAAACAAACACAAACAATGAGAATCATTCCCATTCCATTCCCATTTTCTTCTTTTTTTGGCGAACCAAACAGCCCCTTTGTGTATTACAGAATAAAAAAACACATTATTTTCTGTCCCCATGATGAACGCCGACAATACCACATACTCCAGCTTATTTTCGAAAAAAAGAACCTCCAGCTTATTAAACGTAAAATATAAAGGAACATAATTATTGCTCACTTACAACTACAGCTGTTACATTCAAAAAAAAAATACGTTAATCCTCCCTCCGTGTTTTTAGTTGTCCATTTAGCTAAAAATGTAATACATATTAACATAGTGTTTTTTTTGTCTTAATTTATACGGAAAAATAGTAATATAACCCTATTAGTTAATAAATACCTTATAAATTAAAACACAAGTTCATTTATTAGGGATGAGTAAATTTGAAAGATAATACTAGCTAATTTCACATTGAAATCCTAAATGGACAACTAATTAAAGACAAATATATTTTGCTAACTGGACAATTAAATAAAAACAGAGGGAGTACTAATTTATTTTGGTTCGATCGCTTAACCAAAATAACCAAATTTTATTAAAATTAATTATTAAAAAGTTAAAAATAAATTAAAAATAATAATTTTAACTATTAATTTATAATCTGTGTACAATTTCAAGACCATTTATCAATTAAATTCTAAAAAATTACAAAATTACCTTAAGTTTTTTTTAAAATCACAAAAATAACATTATAAATATATATAATTCGGTTATTTCAGTCAGTTTGGTTAATTCAGAAATTTCATATCCAAAACCAAACTAAACTGAATTAATCAAACTTTTTAAAAATTAAAACCGAAATCGAACCAAATTAACCAAAAACTAAACCAAATTATAATTTTGGTTTGGTTCGGTCGGTTAATTCAATTTTAATCGAATACTGCACACCCCTGATCGTGGAGAATTTTTTAGGTGAACCAAGTTCACCATGTAGGATTATGAACCATCCATTTAATACGTGACACGTGGTGTGATTATTTATATGAGCCAATTAATGAAAGGCACAATTATTAATAATTATTTAAGGTGTTTTATTTAGAGTTAATGTGTCTTTCATTAATTGACTCATTAAATAATCACGGCACGTGTCACGTATTAAATGGTTGGTTGATAATTTATGTTGTGGACTTCGTTCACCTAAAAATTTCTCTTGATCGTGGGTTTAATGCTCGCAACGAATACTTCCCTTTCCCAATTATATATATAAAAAAACAAATTAGGCTAAACATACAAATTAGTGTAAAAATTTTAGGGGCCGTTTGGTTCAACGTCAGGAATCGGAATGGGAATCGGAATGAGAATGAAAATGATTGTTTTCATTTTTTGTGGTTCAAAGTGTAGGACTGGGAATGAGAATGGATAAAGTTTAATAAAAAAATTATTTATTATTTATTAAAAAAATTATTTATTATTTTTTAAATATTTTTTATATAAAAAAATTATATTTTTAAAATAAAATATTTTTTTAAAAAAATTATAAAATAAATATTTTTTAAAAAAATTATTTAAAAAAAATAAAAAATAAATTCTTTTTAAAATATTAAAAAATATTTTTTATTTTAAATATATTTTTTAAAATTTAAAAATATTTTTTTATTTTAAATATATTTATTATTTATTATTTAAATATTTTGTCAAATTTTGATTCCCATTCCCAAAAGTCCATTCCCATGGGATAAGAAGGAATGGGTGATTCCCTTTGAAGGGTAATCACATTCCCATTCCCTAGTGTAATTTGACAAAATAAACACAAACAATGAGAACCATTCCTATTCCATTCCCCCTTCTTTTGGCCAACCAAACCGCCCCTTAGTAGAATACAATGCCTCTGGCTAACGAGACATTGATCAACACTGAAAATACCTTGAATTACATGCATCATGTTTTTAAGTCCAAATGATCAAGATCAATTAAAGACGAACGTGAACTGTGTACCTCTTGCACTAATTTGTTGTTATCCTCTTTCAAACATTTAATCGAACATGTGGTGGGCGCGTCATAAATTGTTAAACTCAAATTCTCTGTGGAGTTCTTGCCTCTCGAGTTTTACCAATATCTTATTAGCTTCTCTTATTTTATCGTCAATTATGCAGTTCACAGTGGTCAAGAGCTATACGACTCGGTGTATTGAATCTTCCAAATTGGTTAGTCCTTAATTTGTTTGATTAATTTCTGTTTATTTATCTTAAAAACTTGTATTCCTTAAAAATTCTGCAAAAATAACTAAGGGTCTTAATTTTTATTTTGCTTTCAGTTATGAATTATTTTGTTGAATATTGATAATTTTTTGAATGCTTTAGCTTTGTGTATCAATGTTTCCCATAGGATCACTAGAGTTTTACATAATTAATTTTGTGGGACATGACTATTTCAAAGGTCTTAGTACGGTTTTGTTCACTTAGAATGGGAATTTACTGCGAGACTGAGAGTACTAATCGATCCTAATCAATCTTCGGTGGAAGTTGTTATGACCATTGTGTTTCATTTCATAAATAAAAAAATTAATTGGAATTGCGTTTTTTCATATATTTATTATGTCGTGAAGTTCTTGGAAGAAGATGTGAATGAGAGAAATTCTTAGGTAGATTCGGTCCACCACGTCATCCATGGACTAAGCCTATCACATAATGACGCGCCATTAAAATGATGGCAATCTTGTAATATTACTATCCAAATGTGTAAATAAGTAATAAACAAATTTACAAGATTGTCATCATTTTAATGGCGCGTCATTATGTGATAGGCTTAGTCCATGGATGACGTGGTGGACCGAGTCTATCTAAGAATTTCTCTGTGAATTAATTAGTTAATTGCGTGAGAGAAACTATTAGGTAACCATTTTTGTTTTGGTAAGTTGCTAGGAACTAGGAAGTAGGAATCAGTCAAAAATATTGTTTAGGGCTTTTCTTAGGTAGTTTCCTTTTCTTTACGGTGAAGAAATGAATTTTCTTTCAAGAAAGATAAGGGGCAATTAAATCCATTAGATGCTGAGTCATCTATGAAAGTAATGGCTTTAGAATGTTTCAAACATCTGAATTGCAAGCTGCAAGATATAGTTTCATGACATCTAGCTTGTCATGGAAAGATAAAAATAATTGACTCAGCCAATTGCATTGTCCTTCGATGGCTTAATTGAATTGTATTTGACTCTCGAATTCATAGGTTCCAGAGTTCTGCCCTTGAGGCAGAATCAAAAGTGAGAGGGACGGAGATTTGATGAGAAGCAAAGGCCTTCTAACTCTCTCTAGTATTTTAGGTTATAGTTCTAGTGAAGAATTTAGAAAATTTTGCCCGGATAAGAACCTTTGCTGCTTAGACTAGTTTATGACAGGGTTGAAGAAGTTTCGTGGAATTTAAGTTATTATTATACCATTGCTGATGATGAAAGAGAATTGTATCCTTTTACGAAAGTCAATCACCAACCACCAGAAGTCAGTTATTAAATTCTTTCAGGTAAAGATGAGGAACCGAGCAAGTAAGTTCCATGTTTCTTATAAACATGGCAAATTGACTTCAGTGCTAAAAATATGTATAAGAGCGGGTACTCTCAGAACCTGTAGCAACACATAACAAACTGCTCTCCTGGAATTCTCATAAGTTCTTTAACTCTTTGACCACATCAATCAAATCCTTTCATTTCAACCCAAAACCTGCAATAACACTTCTCTCATCTTTCTGGTATTTAACTGCACATATAAAACCAAAAGTCTAAATAAATAGGTTCCTTGATATCCCTACATAGATCCATTTCTGTTGAACTTTTATTTTCTAAGGCAATAATAAAAGCATAAGTGATGGCTGAAGGTTCAGTAGTCTTCTTTCTTACAAAGCTTACGGAATTTCTCCAAAAAGAGGGAAGCCTATTGTCAGTAGTTCGAGAGGAAGCTGAGTATATTAGTGATGAACTCGAGTTTATGAAGGCCTTTTTAAGAGTTGCAGAAACAATAGAGGATAGTGACCTTCAGCTCAAAGTGTTTGCCAAGAAAGTGAGATATCTTGTCTTTGACCTTGAAGATGCTCTTGATGATTTCAGATTGCGTATTCCTTCTGATAATGGATACGGATTCCGTGCTTCTCTTCAAAAGATATCTAACTTGATTAAGAGTTTAAAGGCTCGGCGTCATATCGCTTTGAAAATGCAACGCATCAAACTAAGAGTAATTGGCATTTCAGAGACACATCGAAGATACTTGATAAGAAACAATATCATGGAACAGGGCTCAAGCTCTAGCTCTGAGAGACAGCTTTCCAAAAGAAAAGATGCACTTCAACTTGAAGAAGCTAATCCTGTGGGCATCGAGCACCCTAAGAAGATGCTTATCGAGTGGCTTTTCGAAGATAGATTTGACCGTGAAGTTGTTTCGGTTGTTGGCATGGGTGGTCTTGGTAAGACGACTTTGGTGACAAGAGTATATCATAATAAAGAAGTCAAGAAACGGTTTGAGTTTCGTGCTTGGATTACTCTTTCTCAATCTTTCACAACAGAAGACTTGTTAAAAGATATCATTCTCCAACTATTCTATTTTCTCCGATTATCAGATCCTCAAGGAGTAGACAACATGGACAACGATAGGCTTAGAACAGTAATCAATGAATTTCTTCAGGAACGAAGGTACCTTGTTGTCTTAGACAACGTCTCCAATGCTAAAGCATGGTATGATTTTGAGAATGTATTGCCAAACAACAGCTGTGGCAGCCGTATATTACTTACAACACGAAATCATGATGTTGCCTTGGCCTCATCGCCTGATAAAGCCTATAACTTGAGTCCATTATCTCAAGAAGAGTCGTGGACTTTGTTTTGCAGGAAAATATTTCAGAATGAACCCTGCCCTCCACATTTGGAAGGTGTTCTGCGAAAAATCCTGGTAAGATGTCAGGGATTGCCGCTTGCAATTGTGGCAATTGGCGGTGTTCTTGCAACGAAGGACAGATGGAGAATTGACGAATGGGAACTGGTGCATCGAAGTCTTGGCGCTGTGCTAGAAGATAATGACAGATTGAGAAGTATATTGTCACTAAGTTACAATGACTTGCCGTACTATCTCAAGTACTGTTTGATGTATTTCAGCATTTTTCCTGCTGATGACTCAATTGAGCATGCAAGACTTGTCAGATTGTGGATAGCTGAAGGATTTGTGAAAGAAAAGGAAGGCATGACATTAGAAGAAGTTGCTGAAGGCTATTTGAATGAGCTTATAAAAAGAAGTTTGGTTCAAGTGGTTGACACCACTACTGATGGACGGGTCAAAACTTGCCGCGTCCATGATATTCTCCTGGAAATGATAATTCTCAAGTCAAGAGACCAAGATTTTGCAGCCATAGCTAACGAACAGAGTGTTACAATGATGTGGCCTGAAAAGGTTCGGCGCTTGTCTATACATAATGTCATGCCAAGCATTCAAGAAATGCTTACTGCCTCAAGACCGCGTTCACTGCTCATGTTTTGGTGGTTAGATTCTTTACCTGAATCTTTTGTATTGAATCTGTCTTCTCATCGGTTACGGCTGCTTAATGTATTGGATCTGGAAGGCGCACCTTTAACAAAATTTCCAAATGAAGTTGTCAGCCTCTACCTTTTAAAATATTTGAGTCTAAGAAATACCAAGGTGACGTCCATTCCAAGCTCTATTGGCAAGCTTCAGAACCTAGAATCCTTGGATTTGAAGCACACCCATGTCACTGAATTGCCAACTGAGATTCTGAAACTCCAAAAACTTCGTCACCTACTGGCATATCGTTACGAAAATGAGTCTGATGATCAGATTGACACCAAATATGGCTGCAAGGCACCAGCTCAAATAGGAAGCTTACAGTCACTACAAAAGCTTTGCTTCCTGGAGGCAAACCAAGGGAATAACCTTTTGACTGAATTGGGAAAACTAAATCAACTGAGGCGGCTGGGCATTGTGAAGTTAAGGAGAGAAGATGGGGAAACACTGTGCTCTTCCATCGGAAGGCTGAGAAACCTTCGTGCATTGTCTATTTGTTCTGTAGAAGAGAGAGAGATCATCGATATAGAAAACTTATTGTCTCCTCCTAGATTTCTTCAGCGGCTGTACTTGTCAGGACGTCTTGAGAGATTACCAGAATGGATATCTTCGCTCGACAGTTTGGTGAAGGTGGTTTTGAAATGGAGTGGATTAACCAATGATCCTCTACTGTTGCTTCAGCATTTACCCAATCTAGTGCATCTCGAGTTTGTGCAGGTTTATGATGGAGAAACTTTGTGCTTCCAAGCTAAAGGGTTTCAGAGGCTCAAATTTTTGGGTCTAAACAGGTTAGATAGACTCAATAAAATAATGATCGAGCAGGGAGCAATGCCTAATCTGGAAAAGCTGATTGTTCAGAGCTGTAGATCATTGCTGAGGGTGCCATTAGGCATCGAATCCTTGAACGATCTTAAAATTTTAGAGTTCTACAACATGCCTTTAGATCTAATCATGGCTTTACATCCCAATGGAGGAGAAGACGGAGATTATTGGAAGGTTGAGCGTGTGCCTGAAGTTTTCTTCACCTATTGGTATGATGGCAATTGGGATATCATTTCTTTGGAGAGTTTTAAAGGAAAAAACTCTGCTGACTCTGGACCTAGCATTATGCAGCGTCCTCGTCATATCTGGAAATAATGGTACTTCAGAATTCAATTCTTCATGCATTTGTCTAGAAGAACCTTATGTTCTTTTCGGTGTTTCTGTTGTTTTTAAGCTTCTTTTCTGCAAGTTATATGTAATTATAAGTCATCAGCCTTTAAACTATGTGCTATGTTGCACGGAAAATTCCAGAGTAATACATTTTGGTGTTCCTTTTAAACTCCAAAACTCTATTATTTATAACCTATTCTTGTTAAAATACATTGTTTTGCCGTCCTGTTTCAGTTTCCATGCTACTTTGTGTGAAACTCGCATATTTGATGTCTTTCTGATTCATGTATATAGTTTATAGTCTTCAAAAGTAGAAGCAATGTATGAAAATTCCTAAATTTAATTTTGCTATATGATCCAGAATTTTTAGAGTTTAGGCATCATAACTTGGTGTATAAGCGGTAAATCGCCGAGCAACCGAGACAATTGGGGGACTGGATGGTAACATGAAATAAGAACAAAAGAGAAAGAACGTCGAACGGGGTGTTCGGCCATTCACTCCGATACTCAAGTCAATATAGGTAGGGAAAGAAGAAAGAAGAGAAAAAACAATATTCAATGTAAGAAAAAGAGTGTAATATAGGATTTTACCTTAAAGATATATATGAGGTTCATGGCCTGTGTTGCTTTTCACCAATCCCTATAGTGATTGTCTAGAAATTAACTTCCAAGAATATATACTTTCTGGACAGAAAGTAGTTTAATATGAACCAGGTGAGGCTTCACTCTCCTTCAAAAACAACTTCCTCTTTATGCTTTCTCTCTCTCTCTCTCTCTTTCTGTCTGCTGATATCAACACCATTTATCAAGCAAATCAAACCATTTAAAATCAATAATGCGGCAATCACTTCCTGTTTTAGAGTTGGGACTTTAGTGTGTTTTTGAATTCAGATTTGGATCTCGTCTCGAAACAAAAAACAACCTGCTTGAGGTCCTTTCGCTGTGAACCCCATTGTTTGTAATTTTAGTTTTAGTTTTATTAATATTTTATGTTTGTTCAATTGTATTTTGATCCAGAAAATGTACTTATTTATTTTATTGATTGATTTACTAATTTTTGATGGTTTTGTAGGACAATGATGGTGCTGGCAGTAGCGGTATTGGCGACGCCCAGTTAGATAAGCACAAAAGGATTTATGCAGAAAGAATTGACATTAGTGACTGCAAACAGTTTGGTTCGGTTAATAAATGATAGGATGTTATGGAAGCAAGACCTTCTGGTGGTGGTTATATTGGTAGCAGTACAAGCAGTTCAGAGAACGTTTACTCTTTTTATTGCAGTCGAAAAAATCACAGAAATTCTCTATGTCGTTCAGCTCTCTTATTCTTTCTGCAATAGTGAGATTTTCTTTTAACTTATTTTCTTTTATATTTTTTGGGTTTGTTTTTTATTTTAAAATGGAAGTGAGCAGTAGGGATTTGTGTATCGATGTTGTGCTCTTTTATAGCCAGTACTTTTTGTTACGTCTACTAAATTTTGCAGCCTGTTATGAGGACAAGGATGACTTTTGCTCAAAAACTCCAGTTACAAATTGCCTTTGAAGCATCCAAGTTACATCAATTATGTAAGAATCTTAATTGTGATGACAGTCTTGCTATGTAAATGTTCATTCTTTCTTCTAATTTTCAACATTTTTGCATTTCCTTTTGTATAGAGCTTCACAAGAAGAAGATTTGCGAGGCTGTTACAATCGTTGAGACTCCTCCTACGGTGATTATTGGAGTTGTCGGATATGTTAGGACACCATGTGGTCTCCATTCTTTGAACACTGTTAGAGCGAGAAGCTGAAGAGAAGGTTCCTTTCACTAAGTACTCAAATTAGTTTGAGACTGAAGAGAGAAAGAAGAGTGTCCAAGCACAGCTTGAGAAAATAAAGAAATATGCAATTGTTAGTTGTGTCTTAACTTTTCAGGTTGTTAGGGCGTCGAGACTTATCTAGAAGGGAAGAGATTTAACATCAGCACACGGGAAGCAACTCTGATACCTTGTGGTACTCTTCAGGTCTGTTGTTAAGTTTATTTAAATGCCCATTTAATCTTTTCGAATTGTTAGGGAATAATGTGAAAATTTGGTGACCAACAATAGATGCTATTACGACTAATTAGTGTTCTGGTTGGTCTGATATAATTTTGATATCATCACTAGATTATTATGTCTTTGGTCCATAAGGATGCTCGTACACACAGTTAGAGGCACACTCACGCCCATGCCTATTTATATCTCTGCATATCCATACTTATGCTTCGATACACTCCTCAAATTTTCATTCGACTACAAGACATATGGAGTATAATGGTTTAGGAGTTTTATAGAAGTGATTATTGGTAAAAACTATGTTGGTCGAAGGGCAAATTGACAAGAACATGTGCAAATTCTATGATCTCTCCTAATGTAAAAATCCATGAAGAAGGGTGTTGGTGCTGGATATGAGCAACTCTTTGGCTTTAAAATTTGGGTGCATGCTTTGATGTATATTTTCTTTTTGATCTTCAAAGGTGCTGCTATATTACTCAAAGCATAAAGAAAGGAACATCCTCACAAATACAGGGCCTGATGTGATAGGAACATCCTCCATGATCACTGAAAAACCTGATAAGCTCAATGCCCATTGCGCTAAAGCATGCTATTTTGATTCAATTAGCTTTAACTTTACTAGTAGAAACAACATTAACATTTGATGTATTTTTTTTTTGAAACTAACATTTGATGTATTTAGTTGCACATGAGTTGGGCAATTTTGTTGCAATTTAATTTTTATCGGTGCTAAACAAATCATAGTAGCTTAAATAGTATTTCATCTTTTTGATTTCTTCTTTTCATTTATATCCATTTTTAAAAAAAATATCGGTCTAATTTCGATAAGTATGTTTCAATTGTAGCCAATTCGACATAAAATCTGTGAAACTATATTTTTCCAATTTTTTTTATATTTATAACCCATTTTTTTTTCAGCTGATACTTATTAAAGTTAAGCTGCAATGGATTGAATTAAAAGATTTGGTCATAAATGAAAAAAATTGAAAAGTCTAGTCTTTATAAAAAAAAATATTACGATTGAAATGTAGTTATCGTAATAAGAGCCAAACTAACGTTTATGAAAGGTTGAAATATAAATGAACAAAGGGTCAACGCGTCCTCTAAACTTGTGACACGGGGTCATCTAATCCAATTTATACTTTTTTGAGCAAGTAATCCCAAAACTCTTCATTTTTCGGTTAAATGACCCCATAATTGTATTTTTAAAACACGTAAAATACAAATCGGAGGTGAGAGATGCAAAAAAGTAATTAGATACTTCCGTAATTGTTGTGATATAATTATTCTAAATTCATTTTTGGAAATAAAAATATAAATTATGAGATTATTTGACCCAAAAATAAAGAGTTTTGGGGTTAGTTGCTCAATATAAATTGGGTTAGATGATCCTGTGTCACAAGTTCAGTGGAGGCGTTGACCCTTTGTTCAAATACATATAATAAAAGTCAAAAAAATTTGCATTTTTAAATGATTAAACCAATAAAAATTAAATTTGATCAAATTGAGTTTCTTATTGTAATGTTTTTCTTTCATTTCATCACCCAGTCTTCCCCAATTACCAGTTATTTCAATCTGTCTTTTATTTTGATGAATTATTTTTCTTGAATATTAGTACAAAAAGAACTATTAAATTCCCTTAATTTACCTTAAGTAGAATGTTAAAATATTTTGAATTTAAAATCAACCCACTTTTATAAAATAAAGTAATTAAAGAAAGATAAACACACCCTAACATCAAAATTCCAATCGGATATCACAATCACGATCATAATCACATGTTCATGTATAAAAATAGTACGAATCAACCCCACCCACATGATCCCGCTCCTCTCCTTTTCAAACCCTCACAACCACCGCTTATTCCCGCCTCCGGCCATGACTACCACCACCACCGCCAGAATCTCACCGCTTCTCTCCAGCAGATCATCCTAGCCGCTGCTTCTTGGCTACGTATGCGTCGGAGCCGCTGTATATTCCTGCTCGTATGTTCGCCGATTCTCCTCCCCTTCGTCTGCTTTACTTTCCCTATTCTCTGCGCAGTAGAATTTTGCATCCGGATTTGTCGGAGAAACATCAGAAGACGACGGAGAAGAAAAGATGAGAGTGGTGATTGGATTAGACGATGCGAAGAAGGATTGTGCGATTGCGATGATGGAGATTTGGAAGAAGAAGAAGAAGAGGAAGTCGGATTGTTGCAGAGGTATTTGGATGATCAATTGAGACTCGTTGGATCTGTTGCTGTTGTTTATGATTGTGCTGATTTTGATAATGATGATCATCAATTTGAAGATATTACTGATAATTTTAATTCTAAAACTCCTTTACTAGCTTAATTTTCTGTATATTACACTTTCTAATTCAATTTTAATTAAACTTGAGTTTGTCATTGTGGATTTAATTTCTTTATGGAAATTTGATTTAATTTTTGGTAGTTTTTACTGTTCATTATCAGGATCAAAAGTTGAAGAAAACAGAGCTTTGATGGTGTTCATCATCGATCAAAGTTCAAGTTAGATACTGTTCATCTAATCAAATAAGCAAGATTTTAATTAATTAAAATTAAGAAAACGTTTAACAGGAATTTGATTGATCCACATATAATGAATTCAAATTTCATCAAAAAAACTGAAGCTTGGCAATGAATTATAGAGCTACAAGTGCATTTATTTTATTTTAACAAAAAAGTGAGCAGTATTTTTATTTTTTAATAAAATTATTCTTTTCTAATCTAAATCTATTTATTTATTATGAATGAAAAAAGATTTTTTTCAAATTAAAATATTTTGTACTATCCTTATCAAATGTTGCTCTAACGATAACATCACTATTTAATAAAATTTTAATTTGTAAATTACTTTATACTATTCTTTGGGAAGGCTTTTTATGATTACTTTTCATAAAATAGCCATTACTTTGTATATTTATCACTACTAATTAAATAATCATTATTTTTATCAAATGGTTAAGAATGGAGATTTTTCCACTTCAAAAATAACGACTTGTTACGTTTCTCCCCTCAGTCACGACCAGATCTTATAGATCATGATTTGTGTTAGAGAATGAAAGTGCTTGCTTCGAAACCCATAACAAACCAACAACAACCAACTTATGTCGATAATCAATTACAATACGTATGCAATAGTATCTAACCTAAATCATTTAACAAATCTATCGCCGCCCGAGCTACAGTCTCAAATAGAGTGCAATATATAAACAACATGCATAACAGGATAAGCCGAGTACCAAAATATAACATAAGATAACATCTATGAATCCAACATTTCTACATAATATAAATTCGAATTCATACATAAGTAGTTCAACGGGCAAAGCCGATTACAAACACAAAAATGATGTTATTATGACCATTGCGATTCTAGGGTAAGAAATGTTTAACATTTACATACTTAATTTAAAGATACTTCTTCCGATAAGAATGAAATTCAGAAGTGACTTAAAAAAAAACATGATCCTCATTAATTTCCTAAAATGAGGGAAAATCAATAAAATTAGTTAAAACTGAGTGAGTTCAAATCATCACGATTAAGTAATATATAGGTCAAAACCTATTAATTTGAATAATATCATTTTATAGAAACAACTGGAACTCTAAATCACAATCTAATACTAATATCATCTTATAGAAACAACTGGAACTCTAAATCACAATCTGATACTAATATCAATATCAAAAATCATAATATCCAAAAATCACGTTCCAGGAGAATGTAGGTTGACCAGGATTCGCCCGACTACCTTTTAGACCATAATCGTATGTGAGTCTTGAGGATGTGGCTCGACCAAAACATCATTATTCCCTACACTATATAGCTTAACTAGAAAATCCACAATCCCATTAAATTCTACAGCTCATATCACATATTTAAACTTAATCAATATCGATGCGCATACAATTCTATTGTTGATGAATAAGTAGCATGTTCTAATATAACCATACCGATATAGAAAACTATTTCGAAATTGAAGTATATAAAACAATCTATAATTTAAAACAATACAAATTATTTAATAATTAAAAGTAATGATCTAAGCTCACATATTAATGATCTAAGCTCACATTTGTTCTGATACCGAGACTCACAAAATCGAAGGATATGTAAATAATCACAAATTACTATACGAACTAACATAATGAAAATGACCAATCCTAACTTTATACTAATTACTTTTATATGCAACATCACATTAATAATTGTTTTTGGTAAAACCATCCGGTTTCTAAAGTTTCGCCCTGACTAATCCGGATCCGACCCGCGTTGTGTAACTGACATGGTGAGTGAGTCTACCAGTAGAAATTTTCTGTATCCACACGAACCCGAGACTTTGCTTAAGCGATAACAAACCGCTTACCGCTTGGACCAAACTCCATTGGTATCACATTAATAACTTAGTTCAACTTTACCATCCACATATCGTAATTCACATAAGTCGATCAAGATCACTTTCGGTAAAAATATTGATTATGCTCCAATCTTTCAAAATCTAAAAATTCCAGATATAAATAGTATTCAAAAAGTAATCTAAACCAAGCATGTATTATGTATAATGATTTAAAAACTACAAACCTGAATGTCAGTTGAGTCATGGTTCAAGGTTCGACCACACGATACACGATTACTCAACATCAGAAATATAAATACAATTCCATTCTCTATTAACAATTCCAACAAAAGTAAAAAAATTAAAAGTATCCGAGTTTTTTGTCATTTTTATATGGAAATTGTTTGTTAATTAATGACGACTAATTGACATGCTCATAACTTCTGTACATAAAAAGATCTATTAAATTGAAAACGGATAGTGTAAACACATATTAATGTTAATAGACACTGGAAGTAACCAACCTATCAACATATATCATTTTAGTGACCAAATTTTATTTTATTTTATTTTGGTCTCTAAAATTTAATTTCTTTTCAATTGAGTTACTAAATTTTAATTTTATTTCAACGTGGGATTTTCCGACAAAGATGCATATGTAGCAGCCGAATTTTATTTTTTGCCTAGAAACTAGACATCTATACATAATTTAGTTAAAAAACTCATTGAATTGAAATTATGCATAATTGACAAATTTTTAAGTAAAAAACGATTGTCAAATGGTAAATTTCGACTGTCATGTTATTATTTATCGAAAAATCTTTTATTGAATAAAATTAAAGTTCAGTAACAAAAATAAAAATAAAATAAAATTCGGTTATCAAAACAGAATATAACGATGTTTGGATATCTCTAGAGTCAATTATCAGACATATTGAACATATAAAAGTTTAAATATACAAGTGATTTCGATGGGTTAAGCAAAAATAGAAAAGTTTCCAACTATCAAATAAAATAACCTAAAATTTGTTTCTTTTTAAAGATGGACAAATTCTATGTGGAGTTATTTGCTTCATTTTACTTTCAATGTGGCTTCTGGTTGTTCCTTTAGGTCTGCTAGACATGCATGTTGCATGTGTGGTCACCATGCTTGGCTTATTTCACATATACAGTCTTATTTTCTCCTTTACTCACCAAAGTTTACCTCTATATCAAATTGGTATCATATCTTTAATTTGAATCAATTTAGTAACCAACCTTTTAATTTTTCAAATCAACTGAAGGTCACTTGTTCAATTCCACACACATTTTTTAATAATGTGGAAACCAGCGATATAGAAATTTGAATATCGTTAGGATAACTCACTTGATCAAACTATATCAATATGTCGACAAATTGATTAAAATAAAAGACATTTTTCCAATCAATATTATGATACAAAAGGTAAAGTTTGGTGACCAAACGGGTAAATAGCCCAACACATACAACTCTTTAAATTTCTTCTAGCATTTTCATTTCTCTTTATTTACTACAGATACTACAAACTCAATTAATAATGGAAGACATAGTTGATGGATCAGTTGACTACAACGGCCGGCCTATCAACCGGTCAAGCTCCGGAGGATGGAGGTCGGCATCTTTCATTATAGGTAACCCAAAATCAAGAATCAAGTAATAATAATTAATAACACACACAAAAATAAACAATAATCAAGATTTTAGTATTAAGTGAATCAATATAAATACTATATATAGAAAATTCTTCTCTGTTCTAACAAAAAAAATTAAATTTTGTATTTGATGTGATTATGTACGTATATTGTTGCAGCTGTGGAGGTGGCGGAGAGGTTTGCTTATTTTGGGATATCTTGCAATCTGATAACCTACTTAACCACTTATCTTGGGCAATCCACCGCGACTGCGGCGGAGAACGTGAATATATGGTCAGGCACGTCCACCCTGTTGCCGCTTGTAGGAGCGGTTGTTGCTGATTCCTTTCTTGGACGCTATTGCACTATTATTCTTGCTTCTTTTGTTTATATATTGGTTAGTATTTTATTTTCTTCAATCCTCAACTGATAGTTTTTCATTAATTATAAACACTGAATAATTAAAGGTTAACGTTATAAAAATTCACAAACTTTTCTCGTTCTAATCACGCTGTTTAAAAATCGTCATTTTCATACACAAACTATCAATTTTTCTCAAATTCATACTCCGTTCAAAATCCGGTGAAAATTGCTGAGTTGTCAACTGGATAGTGACATGTCATCACGAACCAGATAGTGACACGTCATCAATTTTTGCCGGATTTTTGAACGGTGTATGGATTTGAGAAAATTTGATAGTTGTTATATAAAATTGACGATTTTTAAATGGCGTGATTAAGATTAGAAAATGTATAAAGTTGGTGAATTTTTATAACATTACGCCAATAAGTAATGATAATTTTCTGATCTTTGAACTTTAAAAATTTCATATAAAATGGAATTGATCAGCATGAGAGTTTTTTTTATATCATGCTGATTAATTAACTAATTTAGTTTTTGCATATTATATTTATTATACTTCATTAATTTATAACTTTGAAGATTCTATTTATTTTAACTTTTATAATGTATTTTATTTAATAATATTATGTTAATGATTAGTGTCTAAATTATGACTTTAAAATTTATATTATTATAGACAGTAAAACTCTTTTTTTATTAGAATTAAAATAAAATAAAATTTTATATTTAAAGTATAAAATATAGTATATAGAATGATGTAATATTACATCATTTTATATACTATATTTTATAAAATTAACATGAGGAAATTGTGAAAAAAAAAAGGCCGATTACAAATACAATACTAATCATACAAGACAGGAAATGAGCTGCTGTAACATGAAGAAAATATTGTCATAGTTTTCATATATAATCCTGAAATCAAGGGATAAAAATTGACAACTAAACTGAAAGTAGAAATAGAAGACAAAAAAAAGTTGAAAATATGGATTCAAATATTTACAATATAAAGAAAACTGATAGTTTAGACAGAAATCTAAAATACTTTTAGTCAACAGGATTCTGGAAAAAATGGCATGAAACCAAAAGCAGGAAAAAATTAGCAGTACTATTTAAAAATATCCGAACCCTAATACACCCATCTCTCTTTTACGTGACCAACTCTATAAATACGGATCAGCAAATTTATTATTTCTAAACACTGCTATATACTTTCTGTTATAAAATTGAAGTTTAGATATTTTTAGTTACAAAATAAAATAAAACAAAGTAAACTTCAGATACATTAAGTAAAAATAGCTCCGATGTTGTTTGACCATGAACTGCCAATGCTGATACCATTATTCTTTGCAAATGCCTATAATAGGGACTCAGTTTATTGACACTGTCAGCTGCCTTAACCTCTCAAAACATTACCAAATGCAGGAATTCCGAAAACAAAACATCATGTGAACCTCCTCGGTACCAAGTAATGTTGTTCTTCCTCTCTTTATATTTAGTAGCAGTTGGTCAGGGTGGACACAAACCTAATGTTCAAGCTTTTGGAGCCGATCAATTTGATGGCAAACATCCCAAGGAAAAAATAGCAAAAAATTCATTTTTCAATTGGTGGCTTTTTAGCTTATCTTTTGGCATTGCCTTCACGTTTATTGCTCTTGTGTACATTCAAGAAAATCTGAATTGGGTTCTTGGATTTGGTATTCCGTGTATTGCTTTGCTAGCTGCATTGCTTATTTTCTTGATTGGAAGCAGAACTTATAGGTATAGTGATAAGAAAAATATCAAGAATCCATTTACTTGTGCCGGTCATGTAATTAGTAGAGCCATCGGAAATTGTCGAAAAGCTTGGAAGAATTCTTCACGTATTGCTAGAGAGACGGAGGAGGGAGCTTTCTTAATTGATCAATCTGAGCTTTTCAAGTAAGATTTTTATGCTTTAAATATATGAGTTTAATTGCGGCATATTGCGTAGATTATACTCATTATCCCTGGACTATCTTCTTTCTTTCAGAATCATCCTTAAACTTTAATTCGTACTCTAATTATTCTTAAATTTTTATTTAATAATTTAGTTGTCTTTAACTTGATTCTTTTTAACTCCGTTAATTTTTTATGATGTTTTGTCTGATTTGACGATTCATTTGGTGACATGTCAGGTAGGAGATATCCTACTGAACTTATTAAAATCACAAAATTACTATTGAATTCATTACAAGTTATCCAACGATACTGTGAATATTTTTGAGATTTTAATGGCTTTAATAAACGTTTTGAGATTTTAATGGCTTTTATAAAAAAATTAAGATTTTATTTGGTTCAATAGGATACCATCTGGCTGACATATCATCAAATAGTATATCAAGTCATATAACACATCATTAAAAGTCTGAGTTAGAAAAAAAAAACTCACGGTAGACACAACCAAATTATTTCATAAAAATTTAGGAATAATTCGGATATAAATTAAAATTTAATGACGGTTTGAGAAGAGAAAAAATAGTTCAAGGACATTTAGTAAAAATTATCCCACACAATTTAGAAACTTTTGCCTTGTTTACCAAATTTATGAAAAAAAATTCAATTTATATTTCTTAAGATATTTATATTATCTTTTCATTTTTAAAATTATTTTTTCAGAATTTCTATTCTTTTCATTATAGTATTCATTTATATAATATTAGATACTACATGAACTATCATTAAAATACTATCTCTCTTTTAAATTAAGAGACACTATTTTCATTTTTTAAGTCCCAAGACGGTAATTTATTACTTGAATGCTTAATTGTCATGTATGCGTTCATTAATATTGGTTCAATGCATTGAAAATATATTACACAAAAGATACTAAAAGACAAAATTGCTACTATAATAAATGAGGATAAGTGTACTATTTTTTTTATAAATTTGCTCATTTTATTTTAATAAGTACAATTTTTTAAGACTTGTATTTGTCCTAAACTGTCTATTAATTTGGGACAGAGGGAGTTACTATAATAAATAAAGATAAGTGTACTATTTTTTATAAATTTACTCATTTTATCTTAATAAATACTATTTTTTAATATTTTTATTTATCCTAAATTGTCTATCAATTTGAGACGAAGGGAGTAAGAAATTACTTATGTGACAATTGATGGGGTAATCAGACATGCCATATCTACAGCTATATATAATAAATCTTATTCGATTCTAAATTATAAAAAAATTATTTCTTAGCTGAAATGATCAATTTAGTTGATCAATTTTAAAATTAGAGCATTGTTGTTCATTTTTGGTATAAATTGAAAAAATTAAATCAAATTAAAAATTAACTGAACTGACTAGTTCAATTCATTTGGTTTAAAATATTTGAATTGAATGCACACCCCTATTATATATATATATATATATATATATATATATATATATATATATATATATATATGTGTGTGTGTCGCACCAACAATTTAATGTCCTCAAATTTTGAAATATTCTGATCTCATTTTTATTTTTCTTCTTTTGGTGGGGTCAATAAGATTTGAGAACGAAGCACAAGTGCAAATAGGAGATGGTGCAATGAAAGATGAAGCAAGGGCATTATTGAGGCTTATTCCAATATGGGTTACTAGTTTACCCTATGCAATTGTATTTGCACAAATCGGAACTTTCTTCACAAAGCAAGGACTCACAATGGACACCACATTTTTTCCAGGCTTCCAAATTCCGCCTGCTTCACTTCAATCCTTCGTCACCTTTCCAATTATTATTCTCATTCCAATTTACGACCGTATTTTCCTCCCTCTCGCAAGATTTTTATCCGGAAATCGACATGGAATCACAATGCTCCAACGAGCCGGAACTGGGATGATTATTTCTACGTCTTCGATGGTAATCGCATCGCTGATCGAGCAAAAAAGGCTTAAAACCGCTCGAGATTACGGGTTGGTGGATCTTCCGAACACAAAGATTCCGATGAGTATATGGTGGCTAGTTCCTCAGTATGTGCTATGTGGTGTTTCAGATGTGTTTACAATTGTTGGCCTTCAGGAATTTTTCTATGATCAAGTTGGTGATGATTTAAGAAGTGTGGGGCTTTCACTGTTCTTCAGTGTGATGGGTGTTGGCCACTTTTTGAGTAGTTTTCTTGTGCGTGTCATTGATAGAGTCACAGATAGAGACGGGCTAGAGAGCTGGTTTTCGAACAATCTGAATAGGGCACATCTTGATTATTTCTATTGCCTGCTTGCTATACTTAATGCACTTGGATTCTTTGCTTTTCTGATTTTTGCTAGATTTTACATTTATAGGAGGGAAGGTGGTAGTTATATGTAAGTTATGTAAATATGGAATCAAATTAAATCGATATGATAAATTCAAGTCTGTATAATTTGAATTTATAAAAAAATTATATTTTGAATTGTGTTCGGTTATAATCCAATGTATTACCCCTAATATATGGACGGATGTGCATCGGTTGATTCATTAACGAATTGAACCGAACCAAATTATGCAAATAAATTTTTATAATCTATTAATTGTTCATTACATAAGAATGTAAAAGAAAATTTGATATTTAAGTCCTATAAAAAATTATAATAACACTTTAATTTTTTAACAAGTACAAAAATAATACTATATAAATAATTTGGTTAAGTCTGGTTTGATTAATTTAAAAATTTATATTAAAAATTAAACCAAACTAAATTATTAATTTGACTTCTCAAAATAAATTAATCATAATCAAATTAAATTAATTAAAACCGAGCACAAAAAGATTTACTTTGGTCCTAATAATTAATTTGGGTATACTGTAATAATGCACACTTATACTCGCTATTACTTTTCTATATACTTTCTCAATTCTATTTTAGAAGTCTCATCGCATTTACATAAAAATTAAGAAAATACTAAAAAGATATTAATTACTATATATGTTTTCTTTAGTTTTGCCTTTTTTAGTGACAGTGGAGTTTTCTATATGAATTTTTTTATAAGGTGATTTTTTTTAAAAATAAAAAGAGAAGATCAATGCAAGAGTCTTTTAAAATAAAAATAAAACTTTTAAAATGAGACACTTCAAAATGAAACATAAAACTTTTAAAATAAAATGAAGGAAAAATAATTTTTATTTCTTTAGATATAAATGAATTCGTTGGTCTGTAGTGAATAAAGTAAATGCATAAGTATAAATGACACATTGATTTATAAAAGTTCAGCACCACCAGCTTACATCCACTTTCCAAAATATTCCTACTTTGAATTTTTGCTTCACTATCAGTCTTTATTTGGAATTAGAAACAAAGTATTTAAGAATTATAGCCCTAAATTCTACCCAATTTAATTTCGCAATGAAATATTGTATAATAAACCATTTATATATAATTTGTTTTGTTTAGTCACTTCGGTTAATTTAAAAACTTTAGTCTAAAAACGGGATCAAACCAAATTAATTAATTTTTTTACAAAAATTAACTATATATAACTGAATGAAATTACCTAAAAACTAAACTAAATTGAAATTTCTATTTGGTTGATGAGTTCATTTGGTTATATCTTTTTGGTATGACTGTAAAATGTCTTGAACTGGATCTAACTATGAAACGCCAACTTTAAATCTTTCACATTCATATTAATCCCCGCCCGAATTGAGTAAATTGACCCTAAATTTTAAACAGCTGTATATATAAGTGTGGTTCGAACCCGCATTCTCGTTTAAGTTAAAAGAGCGCCTTAACAACTCATTCAGGTCTTAGGATTCTGATTATATTAATAAATTTGTGTTTTTTTATTATTTTTGTTTCTTTTTCTTCTAAGTTACTCTTCCCATATATTGATTCTTTAAAAGAAAAAGTATGTGATTTAGTTTTAAAAGGTAATAATTAAAAGCTAATCCCTTTTAAAAAAACCCACCTTTTAGCCCCAATTCAATTGCACCTTTATGTTGTAAAACCACCACATATACCCAAATTACGATCTTTCGCTTTCAATTGCACCCTCAAATTTAAAAATCCACAGCTTTTAATTTCAATTACACACTCAAACATCAAATTGATATTTTTTCAATATTTCAAAATTTAGCAAATATTCTAAATAGTCTTTAATGTTATTATAAAATAAAAATACTAGTGGTCTTTTTCCGTAAAACTAATTTAAATTTAATTTAAAATCTACATTTTAAAAAAATAATATTGAATTGAGGCTAAAAGGTGGGATTTTTTTTTTAAGTGGATTAGCCTATTTAAAATAAGGCTTAATCACTCAAAAACCCCTCACCTTTAAACTTTTTCTCAATTCCACCCCGACGTTGAAAATTTGTCAATTTTGCCCACTTTTGAAATTTCCGTTTTCAATTGTACCCCAATATTTTAATTTTTGTTAATTTTTTTACTTAAATAATGAAATCATTCAATTAATTAAGTCTAAACATGAAATTAAATTCTTTTTTATTCAAAAAAGTACAAATAAGTCCTTTATTTTTAAAAACTAACTAAAAACCATAGTCAAATTAACACTAATTTAAAATCTTAATTAATTTAACTAAATTTAAATAAATTTTAAAAATATACAATTAATATATGCGAGACATGGAGAATGTTTTAAACAAATTTCCAAACGCAAAAGACGTTAAGTTAATTTTTCAGGGTACAATTGAAACACAAAAATGCAAAATAGGGTAAAATTGATAAATTTTCAACGTCAGGGTATGATTGAAAAGGGGCTAAAAGGTCAGGGTTTTTTAAGACATTAGGCCTTAAAATAAAGAATAGAATTGTAGCTTATAACATAATACAAGGATTAGAGGGTTATTTTTTTACCCAAATTTGAGCCCCTGACGCGGCAGCATAGGAGAATGCCACATGGGTGTCAGCTTGACTTTTCTTCAGCTTACGCGAATTCACATATATATTTATAGCAGCGGCATGCTCAGATTTTTGAAGCCAAAATGGCAATCACTACAACTCCATTAATAGAAGACACAGTAGACGGATCGGTGGACTACAAAGGCCGTCCGGTTTACCGATCAAGCTCCGGCGGATGGAGATCAGCATCTTTCCTAATAGGTATAAATGTAATATTTCTTCTGTTTTAGAAGTTAATCCATCTTGAAATGTAAACGTATAATTATGTGTTTTATATAGCTGTGGAAGTAGCAGAGAGATTTGCATATTTCGGTATATCTGCCAATCTGATAACCTACTTGACGGGTTCGCTCGGGCAATCGACGGCGAGGGCGGCGGTGAATGTGAATACATGGTCCGGCACAGCCACTCTTTTGCCGCTTTTAGGAGGTGTTGTTGCTGATTCTTTTCTCGGCCGATACTTCACCATCATTTTTGCTTCTCTTATTTACATCTTGGTGAGTAATTCATCACTTATCTATTTCCTTCTCTTAATTTCATTTATGGGTTCTGATTCTTGGATGCCGCCGAATGATCTTTAAAAACGTCGGCAGGGGGGATTTTTTTTGGAGAAGTCCAACAAAAAATCTGGATGTGATCAATGTGATGGTCATTCTTATAATTTTTAAATCAATTAATAGTCATTATCCCGTCCATAATTAATGCATGCTTAAAGAAAAAGGCTTAACACATCCAATGGCCCTTGTACGCGCAAGGCGGGGCCATAATTGAATTGTAGGGGATCAATTATAAAAATAAATAAATTTAATATCTATTTTAAAGAAAATAAAAGATAATTGAGTTCTTTAAAGGAAACAAAATGAGGGGGTCCATTAATTAAAAAAAAAAACAGACCCAATAACTAGAGAAATTTTTATATAAATTTAGTCCTTCACATCATGAAATAAACCTATCATATTATATACGTTATTAAAATAATGGCAATTTTGTTAATTTTTTTGTTATTTATTTACATATTTAAATAGTAATATTACAAGATTAACATCATTTTAATGGCATGGCATAATGTGATAGGTTTAGTCCACTGATAACATGGTGGACTGTTTGGTTAATAATTTTTACATAAAAAATTAATAAAAGATTTATATATTTTAAAAAATTATTTATATGATTCATCTTTTAAATTTCCTTTATTCAGTGAGCACCAGATGTGATAAATTTGATGTGATATTGATTATTTAATATTCTATTTTAAATTAATGTGGAGTTCTAAAGAAATTAACCATGTAGCATAAATATTCATTAATTAACTGGATTGCTAAACACCGTCCCTTTTTACTTAGCACCGCACAGCCACATTACATTTTTGCCCTTTTCACTTTTTGAATAGAAAACCAACTCATAAACAAAAAACATAAATTCTCTCAACTCATTCAACTCTATTCAAATTCATATTTTACGAAAATGTCGAATTCCGAACGAGATGAAAATCGCCATAATCTTCTAAATGAACCTGCAAAACATAAATACTTACGTTTAACAAATCGTAATAATATGTAATACAAAGTCGTAATAATATGTAATAAAAAATCACTGTAATTATTAAAAAAAATCATTTTAACGTTTTTTTAAAAAAAAAAAATTAATTTCCGGCCGCGACGTTTCGGTCGCGGCCGGAAAAGGGGGACGCCGGCGTCCTCTCCAGAAGAGTGGACGCCGGCGTTCGGCGTCCCCTCTAGAGGAGGGGACGCCGAAAATTGGCGTCCCCTCCTCTAGAGGGGACGTTGGTTTTCACGTCCTCTCCTCCGGAGAGGACGCCGAATTCCGGCGTCCCCTCCTCTGGAGAGGACGTGAAACGCAATCGTCCCCCTTTAAAAATTTTAAATAAAAATTTAAAAAAACTATTTTTTATCTCGGAAAAGCCGGAAAAACTTGTTTCCGAACGTCGATATTCGTTTTCCGACGAATTATACTCGTTATCCATCATTTTACTCGACTTTTTACGTAGTTGTTCGAGTGTGTTCGAATAAGTTGAGAGAACTTTTTTTTTGAAATTTTGCTAGAGGGGCAGAAATGTCTTTTGCCTGTGCGGTGCTAAGTAAAAGCGGGCGGCGAATAGCAACACCCTTAATTAACTGGGGACTATGATTTGCATGGTAAAAAGATAGAAAGTGGGAGGGACGGTAATATAAAGAAAAGGAAAAGAAAGACGGAAATAAAAATTAGATAATAAATTTATTTTTATGGGTATATGATATATAACATGATTGGGATTGGAAAGATAAAAGAAAAAAGTATTTAATTTTTATTTGGATAAATAAAAGAAAAGAAAAATAATAATTTTTAAAGACAAATCATCCTATTAATTTTATTCATTTTTAAATCTGTTTTATATCATTTGATTAGAAATTTAGTTGATTTTTTATAAATTTAATTAATTCGTCTTTAAATTAATTACTTTACATACTACAAAGTTCAAAAAATAATGACATTCATATTAATTAATAAAAGTAAAAAATGTGAAAAATAAATTATTTTAATAATTATTACAAAAAAAAAAGAAAATCATTACGATATAAAAATCAAAAAATTGTTAATTGCAAAATCCTATTAAAATATTTATGAATATAGTATCAAATATAAAAAAAATCAAAATCAACTAATATTTGTTTTTTTTATATAATTTGAATATTTATAAGACAAATTTGAAATTATTGAAAATTAATAAAGATAGATAACACAAGTATTGTAAGATTTTTGTATTTTTAATTGGAGTTGAATTTATTTCAATTTTAATAAGGTGAATGAAGGGAATGAATGATTCATCTCCTATTTCCTTCCTCTTTCACTTAATTAGTTTATCCAAACAAAAACAAAAAAGTAATTACCTCCGCATTATCTTCCTTTCCCTTCTTTTTTATTAAACTTAATCCATGAAAAGCGTAAATGTATAATATTATCTTTCTCGTACCTTAGGCCCTTCCTATTATAGGCCCATATTTATAAATTTTTGAAATTATTGTATAACATAGGTTAATTATGGAGTAACTAAACATGATCAGAAAAAATACTTATAAATTAGACTTTGGACTGTCAAATGCTAAAAAATGAAAAGTTAGTTTTTATAACCAAATTTTAAAAGTTATGCTTAAATCGGAGATTGAGATTTTATATGCAAATAATTCTCTTTTTTTTATCATAAATGATATATAAATTATATTAAAATCAATTTTAATTCCACAAGTAGATTATACTATACAATTATAAAATAAAATAATAATGTAAACCAATTATTTTATAAACTTATCAAACAATTCAATCAATAAACTTGATTTAAAATTTAATTAACAAAATAAGATATTTTACATTCTAATTCCTACATTAAAAATTAACAAATAAGTAACCACTTGTCTATTTTCTTATGAATTCTTATACAGATTTGCGAAACACGCCATTTATAAACTGAACCAATGTTTTTCTTTTGTTTCGAACTGAATCAATGATATTAAACATCATTAAATCTGTAAAATTTACATACGACTCCTATTTCTTTTTGGGGTTTATGTCATAAAAATTCACTAACTTCACACGTTTTCTCATGTTAATCACATAGTTTAAATATTCTCATTTTCATGCACGAACTACCAACTTTTCTCAAATTCATGCACGATGCTGAGGTATCACGGCTCAATTGGCATAATTCGCTGAGGTGGAGGTCATTTACACCAATGAATAAGTGCCACCTCAACACCGTGCATGAATTTGAAAAAAAGTGGTAGTTCGTGCATGAAAATGAGAAAAATTAAACTGTGTAATTAAAATGAGAAAACGTGTAAAGTTCGTGATTTTTTTTGACATCAACCCTTCTTTTTGTTAATTTCACCGACAGAATGACAATTCATATTCTTGGATGCCTAAATCTTTAGACATGATCTTATTAAATTTTCCTTAAAAAACACTCAAGGAGAAGTCCAACAAAAAATCCGAGTGTGATCAGTGTGATAGTGGTTCTTTTAATTTTTAAATCGATTTTTTTATAATTAAGGGGTCCATCACTAATGCACTAAAGAAGAACTTTAGTCAATAATTATTAATTAAATGAGGAGTTAATATAAATGTTTAAATACATTCTCGTGCGCCATGAGGGTCTTTTTTTTATTTAGAAAGCTATGTTTGTTCTATTTTTGTATTTAATAAATAAACTCTAGAATATAGTGAATTTGGCTCAGCTATTATTTTCTTTTACAATTGTTATTGGTAAAACGATGAAAAAGTTGTAAAAGCACAATTATAAGTTTTTTTCTTGAATTAAATGCACAATTTGAAACATAAGTTGGCAGTATAGAAATCAGATATAGGTTTTAGGCATAATAATCTATAAACATCAAACATGTGCCATTTTATTTGATTATAAGCTTTTTAATTTTATCAATTATAACCTAATTTAAATAATTTTATTTCAGTTTTAATCAAAATTCACTCAATTAAATCAACTAAGCATTATTTTACGTATATGCATCTTTTTTATTTTTGTTTTTTCGTAATTCAATTGGGTGGGTTTGGTTTAAAAAGGCCACTATCTAATAACTGCCACGAGTAAAATCATATTAATTTATTCAATTAGAAAGACTTATTTACAATCGAAAAAAAACATTTCAAATCATATGCTAGCATTGATAAAATTTTAAAAAATTGTTGTAATTAGTAAAAACAATAGATATCTGGATTTTATTGGTTCATTATGCCTAGATTTTGATAGAATTAGTCAAAAGAAAATTTGAAATCTTGACCGAGTAGAAAATATTTCTATTTAGTGTTTACCTTATGTTTCGAGTGCTTTGAATCATGGATACGACTATATTACTACTCAGTTGTAAATGTATATTACTATTTTGGATCTGCTAATGTTCATCAGCTTCGATGTGAATTGTTAATGTACGACAGGGACTAGGCTTGTTGACTATATCAGCTGCTTTAACTACGGACTGTAACACAAACAATAGTAGCACATCGTGTGGTCCTCCTCGATATCAAGTAGGGTTGTTCTTTTTCTCTCTGTATTTAGTTGCTGTCGGTCAAGGCGGACACAAGCCGTGTGTTATAGCTTTCGGAGCTGATCAATTTGATGCCAAACATCCAAAGGAAAGTATAGCAAAGAGCTCGTATTTCAATTGGTGCTATTTTACCATTTCTGTTGGCATTACAGCAACAATGATGGTGGTAGTCTACATTCAAGAAAACTTTAATTGGGTTCTTGGATTTGGAATCCCCTGCATTTTCATGTTAGCTGCATTACTTTTATTCTTGCTTGGAAGTATGAATTATAGATATAGCGTCAAACGAAATGAGAAAAACCCATTTACACGTATCGGACAGGTAATTGTCCGATCAATTGGGAATCGACGAAAGACATCTTCAAGCACAGCTTCAGAGGAGGAAATTTACGTGTATGAGCAAACGTCCGAAAGATTAAAGTAAAGTATTACAAGAATTTCTTTTGTGGGTTAAAATATTTTACGGTTATCAAACAATAGTAACGGTTACTGACTTTCAAATTCTTATAATTTGGTATCCCAACTTCAGTTTTACCAATAACGTTAAGTCGCTAAATGATTTTCCGTGATTTCATGTTTTCGTTGGTCGCATAAGCAATTAGAAAGTTATGCCTTTTTTCATCGGCCATAGAAAAAAGATCACCTTACATGGCAAAATTAGAAAGCCACATCCTTTTTCGTCCCAAGTTGATATCGTTTTGTAAAAGCACTACAGTTGCTACAGTTTAATAGCTGCAACAATTTTTAACCCGTCTCTTTCTTGTAATGTAAGAATTTCTGAATATATGAATTGGACTAACGGATTGATCTTTTTTTTGTGCAAGGTTTCTGAACAAAGCACTCATATCATCAGATGATTCTACGAAAGATTCTGAAGTATGCAGTGTTAGAGATGTTGAAGAAACAAAAGCATTGCTGAGGCTCATTCCGATATGGATTACGAGTTTACCATATGCAATTGTGTTTGCACAAACCACAACTTTCTTCACAAAACAAGGGGTCACAATGGACAGAACAACATTTCAAGGTTTCAAAATTCCAGCTGCTTCACTTCAATCCTTCATTGGTTTCTCTATTATAACTTTTATTCCAATCTACGATTGCATATTCGTGCCTTTTGCGAGATTCTTGACTAAGAATCCCTCCGGAATAACAATGCTTCAAAGAATTGGAACTGGGATGTTCATATCCACTCTTTCAGTGATAACCGCAGCTTTAACCGAGCAAAAGAGACTCCACACTGCAAAGGAATACAGAATGGTTGATCAACCGAACGCGATAGTTCCAATGAGTATTTGGTGGTTGGTTCCTCAGTACGCATTATGCGGTGCAGCAGACGTGTTTACAATCGTTGGCCTTCAAGAATTTTTCTATGATCAAGTACCTGAAGAGCTCAGAAGTGTAGGGCTTTCGCTCTATCTGAGTGTGATAGGTGTTGGAAGCTTTATTAGTAGCTTTCTTGTGTCGATCATTGACAAAGCAACGGAGAGAGATGGAGAGGAGAGCTGGTTTTCGGATGATCTGAATAAGGCACATCTGGATCGTTTCTATTGGTTACTTGCTGCATTAAGTGCATTAGGGTTCATTGTGTTCTTATGTTTTGGTAGATCATACATTTATAGGAGGACGAATTGAATTTAGAAATCCTTCTTGTACGTACATTATATCATTTTGTAACTTGAATTTGTTTGAAAATTGGAATTTCACAGAAATGAATGGTCGAATTCATAATCTATTATGATCTTAGCATAGAGAAGTATTAGATGTAATTATCTTTCTCCTCTTTGCTCTGGTGTGAGTCCTCCTTTACCACAGTTTGGACAGCTCTTGAGCCCAAATCCTTGACAGTCAAAACATCTGAAACAAATTACTATATCATTAGCAAATATGGTAATCAATATGAAACCAAATGAAACAAAAAACAACAATTATTAATTGATATGCAACTTATTTGAAAATATAAAGGTACTACTATTCTTACTTCCATCGCTCAAATATATTTCCGTTCTTTTTATTTTTTCCCGAACCCTGAAGAAATAAAAATAATAATTTGTTAGTATTACATTGTACAATAATTGATGCTTATATTAGCCATGAATTTTAGTGCAATGTTATTCAATCTTGATTTGTTTACAGTAAAAGGCAGCTAAATTCACAAGTGTAATCTTCATTTGAGTAAATTCTATCATCAATGATTATTTAACATTTACAAATTAAGAGGTCAGCTGTGTACCTTGCATCCTGCACATTCTACTGCACCTTTGCCTCCACATGTTTTACATCCTTTTAAAATCTGCAAAATGAAACCAAAATAAAAGAAAAAAAAATGTTAAGAAAAATAAACCTCAATGATCTAATACTGGAATATATACTGTGAAGTGACAGAACTAGAAAATAAAACCACTGAAAAAAAAGGTTGAAAAATGAGATGGAATGAAATAGTTAATGAAGATACTAAAAGAGACAACTGAAAAGAAAATATATATTTTTTTTTGAAACTAACTGAAAGAAAAATTTCAATCAAAAAAAAAAAAAATGAAAGGAAAATACTTAATTTGCATTATAATTAAAAAAATGATAAGTATCAATATAAATAAAGCTTAATTATTCAATAATTTGACTTTCTTTTTATATCTAAATAAAAATAGTCAATTTTATTTCATTTATTAATTTTCAGTTTCAATTGTATCAATTTAATCAAATCGAATATTTTCCATTTGAAAAATGTTCAATGATGTCTTTTATAATAGACAAATAAACGCTTATTTAAACTATATGCAATCGTATGAAGGATATATTTAATTCTTTTTCAGATTGAAAAGACTTTAATTTGGAAAAATAGACAGAATTGAAGTGAAAAATGAAAAATTAAGCTATAAATCAATTATACTGCATAACATTTTATAAGAGGGATATATATAGTGTGACATACAGAATTGAGGGAGAATCCATCAGATTTTGCAGCAAATAGTATGAAACTTGTTGATTTAGTTTCAGTGCAGCTTTTATGTATTGCCCAATTGAATTTAGGAGCTGGTAGTGCTTGAGTTGGTGCCATCAAATTGGAGCTTCCACCACATAAGATAGCCATAATTTAATTAGCTTCAGTTTTCCAAGCAGAAAACATATATGGACTTGTTTTCTCTTTTACTTTGAAGATGAGGTTGAGAATTGTGGATATATTAGGAATCTGATGGCACCCACAAATTAATTTGTTTGGTGGGCCATTCTGCAATTTTGTAATGTCACTATTTTAAGAGGAAATTACACTATTTACCCAAAAAACTGAAAATAATTACAAAAGTATATGTTGACTTTTTTTATTTACAAAAATATTAATAATATTTACAAAAGTACAAAAAAATAAAAAATAATATCAAACATACGGTGTATACTGTGGGTATAATGTTAGTATACTAATAAACTAACATTATATCAACATTGTACCAAAATTATACCAACATTATACATACTGAGATTTTATTAATATTAAATAAAAATTTACCAAATTACATCAAATCGTATACTGAAAATTAAATTAATAATATACCAAAATTATACCATCAGTATAACAAGAGTATACAAATTTTCTAGTTCATTACCAACTATAGTGAAAAATACACATAAAAAAAAATACATGTTATCAACTAGAAAATATATATAAAAATTTATAATCAATATACCAAAAATATACTGAAATTATAAATAATAAAGCAAATATTATTTTTAAATTATCTGATTTATAGTTTTGATATTCCAAAATTATACCATAATTATACCGACATTATACAAATCGTACTTTTGTAATTAATTTTCATTTTTTGATATTTTTGTAATTAATTTTAAATCAGTCGTATTTTTGTAAATAAAAAAAGTTTACAGGTATTTTTGTAAATATTTTTAAAATTTTAGGTAGTTTGTCATCGTCCCCTATTTTAATATACAGATATAAAACTCAAAAAATATATTTACAAATAGATTAAATAAATCAATGTAATAATACAATAAAATCAATAAAAATATTATGATAAAAAAATATAGCAGTTTTGTTCATCAATGTTATGTTTTTTTTTTTAAAAAATATTGAAAATTTCATTAATAGAGAAATAAAAATACAACTTGATCAAATATTGAATATATCAATACATTCAAGAGGTACAATAATAGAACATCAGTAAAATAACAAAAAATCATATCTAATTTCTTCAATCGCATTGACGGAGCTCTTTGAATGTGCAACTCGGCGATCCGTCCGCTCCACTCGAAGGTTATTTTAAACCACAAATCGACTCTTTGGTCTTTGAATGAGTCCGATTGAGAGAATATTAGAAATAAGATTTCTACTGATAGCACTTCAGATCTACGTTCCGTAGATAATTCCATTAAGGAAATAGCAAAACCCATAAAGGGTAAGAGGCAGAACTCCACTAAGGAAGACAAAACATGCATAAAGGAAGAAAGAAAAAACCAATAGATCTCAGATCTGTGATTATTGACGTAAAATAAACTAAATACGAGATTTAAAGAGAAAACGAGAAGGTAGGGAGGTGATTTTGAACCAAACAATGGCCAAAATCACCTCCCTCTTGTTGCGGCTAGGGTTTCTGAAAAGAAAGAGAAAGTTTAGAGAGATGAGAGAGAATTGTCAAACTTTTTTTCAATGTTATGTTTTAAATATTTACATTTAAACAACAAATAAAAGATAATTCACTATTTTAATTATAATAGATCTGTTCATATTTGATAAAACTATTCCTTTATTTGTTAAAATTGATTTGTTAAAATTGATAAAGATATTAAGATCCTCATCTGTAACTAAGAGATATTTGTCTAAAAAGTAAAAAATGCTCGTTTAAGTTCATCTCAGACAAACAACTGGTGGCGGCGGATAAGTGGAGTTGGAGGTGGTGCCTACCGGAGGTGGAGGGGGTAGGAGGTGGTGCCTGCCGGATATGGAGGTGGTGCTGCTATGGAGGTGTGGAGGTAGGAGGGAAGTAAGGAAGAAGATGTGTTGATTTTTTTAATTATCTTTCATTATTTAATATTTTAATTTTACTGCAAAGTTAATTTACCTAGACCTGCCGTAACTCCTTGGTGTGTATCAACTAGAAGAATTCAAAAAAGAAAAAAGAATCTAGATATTAATGGCAAAATCATGTTTTAATTAATTAAATATATTTGAGCTATTTAAAACTTTGTTATCATTCATATATCTTATAATTGTTTATGGTTCATATATGGTTTTATATTTTTGAAATTCTTTTGAAAGTTTAAATATGTTTACAATTACTTATACATATACAAAATTATTTATTTATTGAAAATATTAAAATTACAATATCAGAGGTCATAAAATGTATTATATGATGTTATATAAATTGTCTAAAAGAATTCTCAAAAAAAAAGGTCTAAAAGATTGAGTATTTTTATTAAAAAAGTATTATTATTAAAATCTCATTTTCTTTAACAACAATTTAAAATAGATGTAAAATTAAAGTTAGCTATTTTTTATAATTGTAAAGTTAATGAGTTAAAAAACTAAATAGTGTTAGAAAAGAATAACGGTATAATATTATAAATAATTTTTAAGGACAATTATGTCATTAATAAATTAAAAAGATGAAAGTGGAGTGCAATTATTAAAATTTGGAGTGCAAAAATCTCCACCCTTCCGTAAATCTTTAGTTGTTGAATTTACTCTATGCGATTGATCTACCAAAAATTTGAATCTTAAAAAAATAATTTCGTATTTGTTACTAATTCTTTCCAAAAATTTATTATGTCCATAATAAAATAAATTATTCATAGCCTAAAAAAAGATATCAATTAGGTCCTTTCCACAATTTGCTGAGGTGAAAAGAAAAAAGCAAGCAAGCAAACATATAGAAAACATCCATTTCTTATTTATTTGAAATCCAATTAAATAGATCAGTAGGTGAACATGAGAGACAGAAATGGAAAATCAATGTTCAACTATTGCCAAGAAGGTGGAGGTGGAGGGGGTCTTCTAGGATCACTTGGACCGGATCTGTTAATTCTGAAACGCATTGGAGGTTCACCCGGAAATTTACGAGGACTCGGGCCAGAATAAGGCGGAGTCTGATCATCTATATGGAAATTTTTAATGTTGATACGCATAGGTGGTCTACCCGGAGATTTACGTGGACTCGGACCAGACGGTGGAACCTTACCTTTCATAGGGAAACTTTTAATGCTGATACGCATAGGAGGTTCGGCTGGAGATTTACGAGGACTCGGGCTAGACGGTGGAGTCTGACCACCACTAGCTATAGTAATAGAAGAGATGAAGAGAAGTATAAATACTACAGGCAAACAGGTTTTTGATAACAACTCCATTCTTGCTTGTGTATACTCTAATCAAATGAGTAATTTATATTGCCATTGACTATGCTTTATGGTAACAAAATCAGAATCGATCAGGTATTTATTAGCAAATCTAATATAGCATCTTTTCTTATTTTTGGCTTTTGTCAATTTCTCCATCCACATTTCAACTGTTTTCAGTATAGATTTTATGTTGTACGCTTATTTGCACTAAAATTCTTGAACTACTGCTATTTAACTCGCTAGACTTTTACACTAGTTTTTTTTACGTTATTTGACACGGTACTATGTTGTAATTGATAATATTTTTATTTTATTTTGGCCAAGGGTATAAAAATCTTTTAGTAAGTTATTTAGAAAGAGCATTTAAATCTTTTTAGTTTGTTTAGTCACTTAAGCCCTTGATGTTTTTTAATATTGCAAAAAATCCTTTAAATTTTTGAAAAGAGCACTGAGGTCCTTCAATTTATTTTTCAGTAATTAGCCCCTCATATTTTCTTGGGGACTTATTTGTGCTGTTTAAAAATATTGAGCCCAAGTGACCAAAAGTGTATGTATCAAAAGTGTATATGTAAAAAAAAAGGAATTTAATCTCCGCTCGTTTGTTGCCACATAAGGTGGTACAATAAAATAGAATAAATGGCATTACTTTAAATGTATTTAAGAAAGTTAAAATAGCCGAAGAACAAAAGGAAATAAATACGTACGGTTGGTGGATTAGAAGTTGGAAAGTTATCCAACATAACCGTTGCGACATGCCATTCGTGTAACAAATCAATAGTGCGTTAGACATGTGAAAAATTAAATGATAAAAAAATAAGTAATAATTAAAAGAATTTCTATCGTAAAATTGACTTATTATAAAAATAACACGGCGCAACGATTGTATAGCATAAGATAAAACTCTTAAAAGTTTGCTTAAGGTGATTTTCATGGGCTTCTCTTAAAAAATCTTCAACATGTTTCTACTTTTCGGCTTTCGAAGTGGTTGATAAGGAATTATAAGCCATTTGATTTTACTGAGGATGGAGATCTCTGGCTGATCAATATTTGTATTTAAGAAACTTTTTAAAAAAAAAATATTAACTGAAAAAAATATATCATAGTTATATACTAATATTTAAAAATAATTAATTATTAAAAATACAAATTAACTTTTTTATTTTATTTTATTAATTTACAAATTAGGAGTTTGTCATTATTTGTAGGATTTATTTTTAAAAAATTATTATTTCAATTAAATATTAATTTTTTTTTCAAGAATTAAATATTAATTAGATTCTGGATAAATACACAAATTTACGAATTAATTTTTGGAACTACTAACATAGAGTAGTTTTACCTTTGAATAAAAAAAGAAAAATAAAGATAATGACCTAACAAAAAGAAGTATTTGTGTAAAGAAAAGCTTTAATAATTTCCGGGAGAGTACATGCCCAATTTAATTTAAGAAAAACCTTGAAATCAAAAGTTTGTATTCTCTGCGTCTTCAGCTTGTTAGCAGTGTGCAACATAAAATTGAGGAGAAAGTATAAAAGAAATGGAAGACATTGAAGATTTGTTAATTGGCAGTGGAGATGGTGCTCCATCTGGGTTTCGCTTACCCATCAATTCAGTTGCACTTCATCCCAAGAAAAACAAACCCAACCTCACCGCCTCTTTCTCTCCTAAAATCCCTGGCACTCAGGTCCTTCTCTTTATTCCTTATACATTTCTTTATACTTTCCATTTTGTTCTTCTTTTTTATTTATGTTTTTTTTACTCCAGACCATTTATATCAAGACTTTTGGATGCTCACATAATCAGGCAAGTTTTTTTTTTTATTATTTTTACGAGTTACGATTCAGCTGTTTAATTTCCATAGACAGTTGGGGTAAGCTCAGAGCATGGCTGGCTGTAGCTGCAATTTAATATTGTTGTAATGGAACTTATAGGTAAGAACTGGAATTTGTAGAAAACAGTTTGATTAAAATTTTGTGTAAATGCTACTATTATAAACATAATAGTGTAACCTAAATGAGTGCAAGATCTCTAATTATTAGCATGTAGACTATAATCTAACGGAGCTTAGTTTACTTATCAGATTATACTTCTCACTATTGGTAATTGTGGCAGAGTGATAGCGAATATATGGCGGGTCAGCTTTCATCATTTGGTTATACATTAACTGACATCCCTGAGGATGGAGATCTCTGGCTGATCAATACGTGAGCAATCATACCATGTTTCTAAGTTTTTTTTTATTATTGTATAAATACTGCTGCAGCTTTTTATCCAATCAGTATGCCATCATCATGTGACATATGAGACTCTCACTTCACATTTTGAGATTGTTATATATGGTTGATGCAAAAGTAAAATTGATTGCTATTTTAATCTTACTTATTTCATTTTTATCACTAACAATTATCAACATTATCGAAAAGGTAAAATTTGCTATGGTTTTTCACTTCAAGTGTTTTGAGTGAACTATATGAGATCCCTAAAATTAATGGCAGGTTCATCATTGTGATATCACTTCCATTTCTCAGTCTCTTTCTGGTGCTTGAATACCACCACTTAATATCCCCCTAAATTTCCCACTGGAAGAACTTAGTCTTGTGTATGAGTACCCGAAACAGTCGGCTATTACTACGATAGGGCTAAGATCTCAGGCACAAGCAATGCCTGCTTATTTATGCTCAGATTTGTTGTCGTTTCCGGTGCAAAAATTTGTCTCCCTCACAACTCTGTGCACTCTACATTAGTCATCTGTCCATCTTACAGGGGCACTTATAGGCTAGATTGTGGCTGAAATGAGAAAATGAGAAACGGTGATGTTGTAATGCTGGAAATTCACATGTAAAAATTAGCATAGTGTGGCCTTTTTTATAACGAATTAAGTAGGGTAGTTGTAGCAAAATAGGTACTGAACTTTTAGGCCGTATGGTTAATCCTTATCTTTGTATTTTTCTGGGACGACTTGGAACTGGAGTTGAGGGGCATGTTTAGGTTTTTACTAAACACTATTATTAAACTTTACAATGTTGTTTCCTGCTAGTTTTAACACTGGTTGTAACTTTGAACTTAAGTTAATTATTTTCTTAGTGATGAGCCTTATTCGATGCAGATGTACTGTAAAGTCTCCAAGTCAATCTGCTATGGACACTTTAATGGCTAAGGGTAAAAGTGCACAAAAGCCCCTAGTCATTGCTGGCTGTGTGCCTCAAGGTAGTCGAAACTTGAAAGAATTAGAAGGAGTGAGTATAGTTGGAGTGCAGCAAATAGACCGTGTTGTTGAAGTTGTTGAAGAGACTCTAAAAGGACACGAAGTGCGGCTTTTGAATCGCAAGACGTTGCCAGCTCTTGACCTCCCAAAGGTACAGACTAAATTGCAGATTCATGCTGTGGCATTAACATTTCATGTTTTCATTATGGCTGTTTAGTGGCGCTGGCACCTGTTACATCACATCCTACTCTATGTCCCCCATTCTCTCTTTGATCCTCAAGAAAATAAATGACATTTCTAATTCACAGTTGGTTAATTTGAATCACCAACTATTATAGAGATAGAGTATAACTCTTCTGTTTTTTTATGTATTTTACTTGATTTTCTAAACAGGTTCGGAAGAACAAATTTGTTGAGATTCTTCCAATCAATGTTGGTTGTTTGGGGGCTTGCACTTATTGCAAGACAAAGCATGCCCGTGGCCATCTAGGGAGCTACACCATTGATAGCCTTGTAAGTTCATGGAAAAAAGAACTGGTGTTATGCTTTTCAAAATTTATGTTATTAAAGTTTAACTGTGCAGGTAGGGCGTGTAAGATCAGTTGTAGCTGACGGAGTTAAAGAAATATGGTTGAGCAGTGAAGATACTGGGGCATATGGTTATTCACTTTGACCTTATTTTTATGTTTTCTTTTCTGATTTGAATCTACTTGCTTTAAACAGATCTTGTTTATAAGGGTTTTTTTGTTGATAATAAGAGTTTCAGATGTCCATGTAAAGATCTCATAAGGAATGACCTTTCATGCAAATTTTATTTTTCTCATGATAGTGGACAGGAACACTAACTATTATGTAAACATCACTAGTTTGTTCTTGCATATAGCAGATAAGTCAACAGTAGTTTAGCTTTTGAAGTTTATTCTACCAAAATTACAAGCGAACCAACCATCCACCATTTAGCAACATAGTAAACTAAGAATGAAAGTAAACATATTTACATCATCTTGTATTACTGGTATTTGGCTATAGAAACTTGTTTTCGGACCTCTTAAGATTACCTTACACTGATGCGTCTTGAAGAACATGCCAAATGTGTTATCATCTACGGGAGGCCTTTGAACAAATTTAGATTTCTTAAAATCTCCCAGGTCGAGATATTGGGGTCAATCTTCCAAGCTTACTGAATGCTATTGTTTCTGAACTTCCTGCTGATGCAAGCACAATGCTTCGTATTGGGATGACAAATCCTCCTTTCATTCTTGAGCACTTAAAAGAGATAGCAGAAGTTCTGCGTCACCCATGTGTATATTCCTTTCTTCATGTACCAGTGCAATCTGGGAGTGATAATGTTTTGACAGTAAGTATAATGTTGTTTTAGATTTAGCCTTTCTTTACTCCCCATTTACTCTCAACAGAAATCGGCAAAATTTAATTTACTTAGGTTGTTGGTTGAAAAGCCATAACATTGACTGTATCAATCTCCTTTTCTTTTCAGGCAATGAATAGAGAGTACATTGTGAGCGAGTTCAGGACAGTGGTTGATACCCTGACTGAACTGGTCCCAGGAATGCAAATTGCGACTGACATAATATGTGGTTTCCCAGGTTAGTTTGTTGATACAATTTCACTATATTTGCAGGTGGGGATCATTTATTGTAGACACATTGGTGTTATATAACATTTTTCTTTTATTTGACTTCATTTTAAGTTTGATAATTCAGAAACAGCTGAATAATATTAATTTTTTTGGGGAAATAGCGATGCATGAGGTAGCCTTAGCAATGCTAATGCTGCTTTCTTGTGGGCGAGACTGTCACAATTTCGACTCATAGAAAAATTCCTTTTTGCAAAATATACGACAATATTGATAAAACAAAATTATAAAAAAAAGGAAGTGAAGTCTGGTAGACCCTTTGCTAAGTAGGAAGCCTTGTGCATTCCTTTTTACTGTCATTATTGCCATTATTTTTATCACTGTATGATGGGAAAAAGAAGCTTCTATCATTTCTCCTTGCCTTTTTTACTTTATTATTGATTCTAAACATCATATTAAAAGAATTCAGGATATGGTAAAACTTGATGGATTGCTTTATAGCGTCTTCTGTACTTTAAGAATTTCAGGTTTGAGCTGGATGGTTTGCTGGATATGATATTGTTTTATTGGTTTATTAGGTGAAACGGATGATGATTTTTCTCAAACTGTCAGCCTTATTAATGATTACAAATTCCCTCAAGTTCATATATCACAGTTTTATCCCCGGCCAGGTATGCTGTTCATGGCTTTATATTTATTCTCATGTACAAGTTGCTAAGCCATTTTAGTGCTCTTTAATGCAGTGGATCCTTTTGACTGCAAAACACTTAAATATTTTGTATGAAGACTGAATTTTTTTGATCTTTTTTGTACGGTAGACACCTGTGTGACACATGAATATCCTACTAATTCATGCCTATACAAAAACTATGTTACCCTCTTCCTTAGATATGGATTATTCAAAGAGAAAAGCTGGAAAATTAATTAATTTTGGTAAATTATAGTTGCTGTTCCCTCATTGTGTTTATCAGAAGTAAGCATTCAAACCTATTGCGGTTTCTCGAGGGGCCTATCTTAGTATTCTTTTGATTTATATATGTAATTTAGGCAGTATCATTTGCATTCATTTGAAGGAAGAGAATTAGCACTTCTATTGCATGCCAAAATAAACCCGTGGGTGATTGCTTATGTTTCCTTCTCCATTTTTATCTTTGTCCTCTTCTTAACCAGGGACTCCTGCTGCAAGGATGAAGAAAATCCCCAGTAACATAGTGAAAAAACGAAGCCGTGAATTGACTGCTGTTTTTGAAGCTTTCAGTCCGTATGGTGAAATGGAGGGTAGAGTGGAAAGAATATGGATTACTGAAATAGCAACCGATGGAATTCATTTGGTGAGTCTGTTCAACATCTAAAGATAAAATGATCTGCCTTTAGATTTACTTGTGAGGTTAAGGTGATAATTTGAGTGAATTTACAAGTAATAAAATTGTTGTGGCATGTCGATTGCTGGTACGGCATGCATCTGCTATTCTATTGAACTTGATGGGTATAGAATGTTAAAAATGAAAGTATCAATTTTCAACCTCATTCTAGATAACGAGGAAGATCTCAAATTTCTGATTTTTGAGATATTTTGGCACAACTTATAATGTTATGTACGACAATGTACAAGAGCTTTATGGAATAACTTCTTGTTTTCTTTTAATTGGTTTTACCTTAATTTCCGCAGGTTGGCCATACGAAGGGATACATCCAGGTGCTTGTGATTGCTCCAGAAAGCATGCTGGGAACTTCAGCTATTGTTAAGATAACATCCGTTGGAAGGTGGTCTGTTTTCGGAGATGTAATCGAGACTTTCGATCAAACAGATAAGGCAACGGTTTCTGCTGAAAAGATGCCTAGTGAGGGCAAATGTTCTCCCTGCTCTGATCCATGTGGAACCAGTGCATGTTCAGAAATACCAGAGCCTTGTGATTGTGGACCAGACCGCTGTGGAGGACAGAATACTTTGGAAGAAATTGTCATTCCACAGAACGATATGCTGCTCGAAGATCGAAATAGGAGAAATCTGATAGGATGGGTACTAAGAAAGCGGAAAAACAAAACACAGAAAAAAATGGAGAACAATGTTATCTCGGGATCCATAAAAAAGCAAGAATCGATCCAAGGAACCTGGAGTACATGGGGAGTTATTGATAGGGCGCTCCTTGGAGGAATTCTTGTGAGCTTAGCCCTACTACTATATCTTGGTTTTAGGACTATGGTGTCCAGTTAGTTGTGTCTGTATTACTTGACTGCTTATTAGAGGGAGGAGTCGACAAATATTCCAAATAGGCGATGAATTTTTTTGGCAGTAGAATATTTAAAACTGTTTTTTTTTTACAACAGTTGGTTCTAAGATATCGCTTTTTGTAATTTCAATTTTAGTTTTGAAACTACCATATTATGCAATCATTCTTATGGTAACTTTAAATACACTGCCTTGTCAGCTTATCTGCACAAAAAATCTTACTATTTGTGCAAATGCAGAATATTATTGCTCATCAAGATTACAGAATATAGAATACAGAGCCAAAAAGAATGGTGGGGTTCAATATATGAGATTCAAAAAGGTATGATATGCATATTCTAAAAAGTGAGATTCTTTTGCAGGATGGTTGCTCGTTGGAGAAACGTACGTTGTCGCTGTCCTTTGTTCGATAGTGGCCAACTATTTATTTACTTTCTCAACTAGACAATAAATAAACCAAATAAATGTTTTACTGACAGTAATTTGCATTGCAGCTCATAAAAGCATATCTGATTTGGATGGTAATCTCTTGAAGAAGTTGACAGGCACAGAGGGCATCTTGCTCCTGAACCGGGGATGTCGCAACAAGTAGAGTCCGACCAGTACAGCCACAACCTGAAACGGAGTGATGTATATGAATACAGCCCAGATCAATGAAAAGATTATGAATATGGCTGTCGCCCTTGAATCACGCCAGCTAAGTATTGCCTGCGCCCTTTCGCCTTGGCTCGCCAAATCCCCAACAACTGTCTGTACTCTGCCTGCAACACTTCTCAGCCTATCGTATCTCATTCTTACGATATCTGCTGGTCGTGTCGTTGGGAATGTGTCGAATTCCTCGTCGAGCTCATCTGGGTGCACATTGTCCGCTTGTGAAATTCGAGTGTCCATGTGAGGTGGGTGCCTAGGCCTGAACCTATAGTTCCATATCCCTATCACAAACAGGTAGAGGAAGATAGTGGGCAGTATCAACTCTGGATAGCAAACCAGAATCAAGAACAATACGTGCACGAGACAGGTTGTTATCGGGTTTCTCCAAGTACAGATGTCGTTAAACCATTTACAGATAGCTGCAATTCCGGTAAGCAGCGACATTATGCGGCCGAAATTGGCTTTACTTCTTCTCAGACTCCACATATGGTAATCCACATCCAACATGTACTCAACAGTTTCCCGCCGGAGAGGAGGCTCTGCTCTTCCTAGTCTTGCAGACACTATCTGCATTGCTTGGTGGCGAAGCCAATCAATGTGTCTAACCGATATTGGTTGAATGTAATGCATTTTGGGAAGCAGTGGCCTGCTATATTGTGCCACCAGATTCACCCAAGCAGTGCAGGTGAACCTCAAAGCCAACTGAATCTCCCCGTGCTTTTTCAATCCGCCGGATGTAAGAACTAGCAGAGGGTAATAATGTGTGTATATGCGATCAGTTTCTAAAGTCGAAAGCCTAATTCTTACCTTCCCGATTCGCTGATCCCTTGCATCCTCCTTGCTTCCATTAATATGGCAGTTATCGAAAACGGCAATGGTGATCACAGTGCACGGATCATGAACATCCCACGTATACTGCTCGTTCCAACGAGGATTCAGATTATCGAGAAGTGTTCTGGTCCGTACCCATTTGTTACCATATTTGGCTACAGAATACGCATCGGTATTCCGACCGTCCCTCCCCTTCATGGGCAGCAAGTTTCTTGCACTTAAGATCCCAAGTTCAAGAACTCCAATTCTTTCCTTTCTGAGGAACTTGGAGGATGGCTGTAGATCACTGCTGAAATGAGTAGACTCGTCAAGAACATGATACCCTGTGTCTAAACAGAGACAAAGCAGAATCTTGCTAGAAAATTTATCTTTCTTCTTCTCTGCACCTTCCTCTACCGCCAATGAAGGTTTCAGGAGATTGAACCAGCGAGGATCCGGGAGTTTCGCAGTGTCTCTCCTCGGCGGAACATCTCTAACCGGTATAATCACTCTTCCCATGATCTCATCCTTCCCGGGTCCAACCTTATCCTCAACAGACACAATTATGTAATCCTCGAAAGGCTCCGACGCTACAAACATAAGCTCTTCACCCCAAGCCGGATTAATGCTCCGAGCAGCTCGAGTCACTCTTCCCTGATTTCCTAGCTGAACTTTCACAATCACATCAGGTGCTCGACCCTTGTCGGAAGGGAAAAGATCTTGTGCTTCCATAACATGAACTCGAAGGTAATACAATTTCGGCGAAAAGTAAACCTTCGATCTAGTATTAGCCAAATTTGTATGACCAATATCATGAGCATCACTATGCCATGCTTCAGGAAATGATTCATCAGCTTGTGTTCCCATCCAAACTGCAAGCATAATTTCCCCTTGCTTAGTTTTATCACCCTTCTTATCCTCCATTTTATACCATTGAGGAGCCAGTGGACTATCCGGCGGAACACGAAGCGGAACTTCGGTCAGATCGAACATAATTCTACCGACAAAATCATCCTTAACAAAATCCTTATCTTTTACAGTAACTTCAAGCAAATTAGCCTGCAATCTATCCTTGGAGAATGCAAAAATTTGATTCCACATAGGATTTTGATTCTTCTCCAAGTGTTTAGTTCTGCCTTTATAATTCCCAAGCTTCACTTCCACATATGGATCAACACTTCCAGTAACATCCATAACTGGAAGATCTCTAGCTTTAACCACACTCACATACAAATAATGCATCTGCTCAACCAAATCATAAGTACTCATCGTCTTGTCTCCGCCTCTGTATCGCATACGGGCGGCCAACGGCGGACGAGTCTCCACCAGTAAGAACTCTGGATTCTGCTTAGGAACTTGCATATGCATTACAGTAGCTGGCCCTGCTCTAGCATAGTCAGTTCTTGCCTCAACTGTAGGCGTTTTTTCTTTCATTACATGAGTCTGGGACCCGAACCCGAATCCAAATCCGGAGGACATAGCCGGAGCAGGAGCAGGAGCAGGATTCTGATGATGATGAGCAGAACCTCCACCAGCTGCAGTTCCTAGAGAGTGAAAAGTCCTGACTTCTTTTTCCTTCTTTTTCTTGCTCTTTTTCTCGAGAAAATCATGTTCAAGCTTGTTGGTACTGATTTCTTGAAGAGGAATAGCTTCGTTTTCATAATTAACAGCATTTTTTGGCTGTTGAAAATGATGAGAAACAGAGGGAGGAGGAGAAGAAAAGTAATTATGAGCATTACCATCAAGAAGAGCAAAAATCTTGAGAGCTATATCGCCTTTAATATTAGAAAACAGTCCACGTTTTTCAAGTGGATATCTGTGAATACTAGCTTCAGATTCAGACAAAGACACAGAATCACCAGAAATTCTAACACGACCAAGAAAATTCTTGTCATGACCAGAAGTATCATGACCTTGTCTCTCATGATAAACAACAACCTCAATAGTTTTGCCAGAAAGATCTCTTTGGTTTCCAACATTAAAGACCAGCTCCTCACCATTCCAGCTTGGATTAAGGTCTCTAATCTTGGTGTGTGTTCTCTGTCTTTGCTCATCAAAGTCGACTTGTACAAAAGGATTACAAGAACCTTGGCCATCTTTAGGCATAAGATCAGTTGCACCAAGAATTTGTACTATTAACTTGGCCATGGTGTGTGAGAAATTGTGTTGAGGATTGAAGAATTTGAGAGTTAAAGGGAAAAAGAGAATGAAGAAATGGAGTGGTGGGTAGAGGAAAGAGTAAGATTAAAGCAGAAGAAGAGGAAGAGTGAAGATGTGGTGGTCATTTTGGAGTAAGAAGAGAGAAACAATATGAAAATTAATATTGAATATTGAATATTGAATATTGAATTTAAAGGTGAAGTGGGAGATTCATTTCTGATGGGTACATGTGTGTTATTTAGAGAAAGAGAGAGGGAGATAGTGAGAAAACAATAGTCTTTTAGTGATCATTTTTTACTATTTCTTTCTTCATTTTCCATCTTTTTCATATCTCACACCTCTGTCTCTTACTTAGGGAGGGAGGGAGGGAGGGGGGATTTTAATCAGAAAATTTAGTTGGTGGAAGGAGATGCTTTTTCGCCTCTCGCCGAAAATCATCGTCTTTTTGCCCATTTGTTTTATATTTAGTAATTTGTATGTGTTTATTCTTGATTAAATCAAGAACGCTAAGTGTTTATTCGAACTTCAAATTTAATTTTTCTAATGAATCAACAAATTTATGATGAGATAACCTACTAGTATAGTTTCAATTTTATTTGTAAAATTATTCCGATTTTAAAACTTTATCTTTTTGCTCTCCTATCATAATATTTCTATTTGTACTCTTCAATTATATTAAAAATAAAATTATAAAACCCGTCCTTTTAATTATTATTTTTAAATCGTCTAAACTATTTTACATATTATTTTTAAAAACAATTGTAAACTGCATTTTTAAAATCGTTTGAGACTATTTGAAGCTCTTTTACTGCTGTGTTTTAGACATTATTTTAAAAATTGTTGTAGAAACTGTTTTTAAAAATGGTTGCAAACTATGTTCTTAGAAATCGTTTGAAACACTTTTAAAAAACTGTTTTAGAAACTATTTTATAAATAATTATATTTTTAAAAATTATTTAGAATCCTTTTATAAAAAAAATTACTCTAGAACAAGATTTAAAGTTAGAATATTCAAAATCTCATGCACAAAATATTCGATTCAAATTAAAAAATTAGATTCCATTTCTCTAGTTATTAAAAGTATGATCAAATTTAATACTATTCTTTTTGGTAATATTATGATCAAATTTAATATTATAAAAAGTATGATCAAATTTAATATTAATATTCAGCATTATAAGATAGGTGTGCCACAATTAAGCAACCAATTTTGGTTAACATTGTAATGATAGATTTGATGGGAATAATGCTTAGATAAGAAGAGAAGAGAATGCAAAATTAAATACTAAGGTGGAAATTGATCATCACTTCATTGATGAAAGCCTAAAAACCTTTTCTAAAAGCAGTCTGATAGTATCAATTAATTGGATCTATACTTTTCAAGGAATTAGGCAGCATATCCATTATTATTATTGTAATAATTAATTTTTGTGGGGAAGTTGTCTAGTTCTATTGCCTAAAAGGTCAGCAATTCCATAAATCTTCACCTTTTTTTATCAGCAAATCAGATTGAATCTCACTTTCCCTTTACATGACTTTTAGCATCTTCTTTTAACGCTTATAGAGGCTCCTGTACTTTACATTTTTTTTTCCGTAGATATATACACTTTATTTTTGTATTATCTGATCCTTCTACTTATCTATTTTCGATTTTCAGGTCCTTTTTGAGTTTTTTTTAGTCCCTCTACTTATAATTATTTTTTCGTCCAGTCCCTATACTTACAATATTTTTTCCCTCCAGCCACACAAAATGACTGAAAAAAACTCAAAAAGGACCTGAAAAATAAAAATAGATAATTAGAAGGATCAGATAATACAAAAATGAAGTATAAGAACCTACGGAAAAAAAAGTGTAAAGTACAAGGGCCTCTAGATGGGTTTGGCCTTTATTTATTTATTTTTCACAAATATGTGAGCATTCTGATATTTTTTCAGTATTATTTCTTTTCCGTTTAAATAAAAAAATAATTTTAAAAATATAAATATTAAAAAATGTAATAGATATAAATAAAATAATTGAATTTCTAAAAAAATATCACATCTACTCTTATTTAATATAGTAATAACTTTTTATCTTTTAATAGTTTTTTAAATTTTCTTTTTAATATATTTTATTATAATTAATAAAAATATATATGATAATTAATCATTCAAATGATAAATAATTTTATATAAATTTTAAAAAAATAGTCTTATTTATTAACTTAAGACGGAAAGAGTAATATTTTTGAAAAAGTTAAAACAGTTATAAATTATTTTCAAACGGATATCTAAATTTATTACTACAACATCAATTTTAAAATAAATAAAAATATTTAGTCAAATGTAATTTTTAATTTTTATATATACAAAATGTAAAATAAATTACAAGCACCTCCAATGCAAGAATAAAATAGTGTGCTAATGACAATAATTTATCATTGAGGTTTAAAATATAACTCAATGGGAATATTATAATTATTGTCTAATTTGACATATGCTTGGTGTTAAATTTGAGTATAATTAAAGCACATGCTAAATTTTATGTTTAATAACTAATTATTTTTGAATTAACATTTTATCCTGTTAATTTTGTTATATTTGTTATTTTAGCACACAAGTTTCTTTAACTCTTTTTTTAATTTTTTTTATTCTTATGATCTCCTTCGATTTTTTATTTTTTATTTTTCGAAAGAAAAACACCAACATAATAAAAGAAAGTGAACATTTTTTCCGTCAAATGAATCGGTCTTTCTCTTCTCTTAATAATTTATTTAATAGAGTGTATTATTATCAAAGAAGAAGACATATGTTATATTTGATTTTTAGAAAAAATATACAAATAATTTTTTTATCAAATGATAAAATAACTAATGATTTTAATAAAAAAAATTATCATATGATTTAATAAAAAAATTATCATTAATAACTAATTAAACTATTTTTCTTAACTAATACTACTTTGACTATTTAATAATTACTATTTTAATTATTTTTTAATCGTATAGAATTTTAAATAAGATAAACTATTTCAATGAACTACTATTTTAATTTTTATTTTATATTTTCTATAATTATAAAATTTAAGTACCAATTAAAATTTTTTATTTGATAATTTGACGAGTCACACTACGAGCCACGTGAAGCGACACTAGTATATTTAAAAATCAAAATAAGGTGGAAGTTCGATTTTTTTGGTTTGTTCGGTACATGAAGCGCTAATATCAAACTAAAAATGCAATCAAATTTTAAACCGAATCAAATCATATTAACCGTTTTAACCACTTTATTTTCAATTTCAATTAGGTTGAGCTCAGTTTTTTTGGTTGGGCTCGGATTTTTCTCACCCATGCCATATAGAGTACAAAATAGTAGCAATTTAGAAAGATTGACACAAACTTCAAGAATTCTTTCTTACTTGTTGTGAACTCAGCAAGCCAAATTCTTTGACCTAGTTAATGTTTGTTTCTAACTTAGAAAAAGAAAACTAACTTTGTTGTGGCATGACAACTAGTGTTTTTTTTTAAGGGAGATAAGTAGTGTTTTAAGAACTAAATCAGACTGATTCTCAAAAAATAAAGAACTAAATCAGACTGACTGATTTAATTGGCTTAGCTATTAATTCAATGTCTGTCCAGTTTAGATATTTTTTAAAAAATACGAAATTGATATAGGATAAACCATAAACACCGACTTATTTTTATATATTTAATAATAATTTATTTAGCGTTTTTTTCATCAAAAGTTAAAACTTCCATTAATGAGAATGAAAATTAAACATAAATGAATAGTTTTCTAACGCATTGAAAGAATTATTTTATAATAATGATGATAGCTGTTAATACAGATATTGAATAGGGTTTTTTCAACCATCAAAATATTATCCAAATACATAAATGGTTTAAATTGAAAATACGATCTTAAAACCGCTTGATTCTTGAAACTTCAAACTTTTCAAATCTCATCTTCAACATAAATCCATAAGTTATCTCCCAATTTTTAGAGTAGTTAAATTTTAAACAGATGATCATTGCCGGTTCATCCACCGGTTTTCACTGATGATAAGTAGCAGGTTTCTTGGGGCAGGAATTGTAAAGATGAGATGTCTTAGAAAGGTGTTGTTATACATATGTTGAACCGAAATGTCCTATTTACATACGACACAAATTTGCAATAACTACATTCTATCAGTTCAGTAAGGTGCAATAAATATGTATAGCAACATTAATTCTGAAGTTGATTGAGTCTTGCTTCCTTTATTTTCTATCTTCTCTGACTTGTCTTACATCTATGTTGTTCTTGATAGTGAGAGAAGACTTTAAAATAAATGAATAGAAAGTTCAATTTCATGCAAATTAGGTCATTAGTCGGTAATCGAGTCGAATCTAGTTAAAACACTATCAAATTTATTTCAACTTGACTCTAAAATTTAAAAGCTCAAATTCGACTGAAGTTCGATTGAGTTCTATTTTAAATATTTGAGTTTATTAAAGATAATTAAATCAAGAAGGAGAAGATATTTATAAGTGAAGAAATCAGAAGCTTAAGCAGTTATTGTTAGTAAAAGAAGTTTGTTAATATAGCCGTTGTGGGTTTAGAGAATACTCAAGTGACAACTGTCACCTCTGTCTATAAATACCGTTGTAACAGTATTCATTATTTTCTAATGAGAATTAATCTTCTTCCTCACTATACTTTCTGAATTCTTAATATTCTTGATATGGTATCAGAGCACAAACTCTGAAAATTTCAATCTCAATCGCAAAAAGAAATCAATTTCAATTTTAGTTCAAAATCAGTCTCAAAAATCAATTACAGATCACAATCAGTTCATCATCAATTTCTTTAATCTTTTCTTCTTTACAGATTATTAAATTCCTCTTTCTTGTTTCTTGTTTCTTGTTTCTTTTCTTCTTTCTCTCCAAAAACCCTAATCATGGCATTTCAAGTTTCTGAAGCAGAAAATCCTGCAAGTCCTTTCTACTTACATCCCAGTGAGAACCCCTCATTAATTCTCGTTTCACCTTTAATGAATGGGCAAAATTTTCACTCGTGGTTTCGTTCTATGCGTATGTGTCTATTGTCAAAGAATAAGCTGAAATTTGTGGATGGAAGTATCATTGTTCCTGCAAAGACTGATCCAATCTATCCGTATTGGGAAAGATGTAATACTATGGTGATTTCTTGGATTCTGAGATCTTTATCTCCTTCCATAGCTCAAAGTATATTATGGATGGACAATGCACTGGATGTCTGGAAGGATCTCTTTGATCGTTTTTCTCAAGGTAATGCAGTAAGAATTTCAGAATTACAGGAAGAAATATATGCTTTTAGGCAAAATAATTTGTCTGTAACAGACTATTTTACTCAATTGAAAGTTCTTTGGGATGAATATCTTAATCTTAGGATTGTTCCTATTTGTTCTTGTGATCCTCAATGTCATTGTGATGCTTTAAAGATGGTAAAAGATAATCAAGATAATGACTATGTGATAAGATTTCTGAAAGGATTAACTGAAAGTTTTTCTGTTGTTAAAACACAAATTTTAATGTTAGATCCTCTTCCCAAAATCAATAGAGTTTTTTCACTAGCCTTACAACATGAGAGACAGATTACTACAGGAGGAGGAATAGTTACTGCTGAATCATCTGTGTTTGCAACACAAGTTAACAATTTTAGACCATCTGGAAATGTTTATAGGCCACCTGGGTATAGAGGTTTTAGGCCATCTTTTGGAAATTCAAATGCTGGTTATCGTCCTCAGGGGGGACAAAGGAGATTTTTTACAGCACCTAATAATGGAAAACCCTTGTGTAGTTACTGTGGTGTATCTGGTCACACCATTGACATATGTTTTAAAAAACATGGATTTCCTCCTGGATATAAGCCTAGATTTAGACCTCAATCTAATGTAAATCAACCTCAGTCTTATGTGAATCAAGTTGGAGATATAAGTGTATTTGAGGATAATGAAAATGCTTATTCTTATGAGCAAAGTCAAGATTATGAGCAGAATCAAGGTTATGAGCAGAGTCAAGGTTATGGTCATATTGAAGTTTATGGAAATCAAGGAGTTGCTGATTATGATAAAAGTTCTTTGGATCATGGAGTTCAGAGTTCTAATAATTCATCAATGTTCACAAAGGAGCAATATTCACAAATTATGAATATGATACAACAACAAAATAATTCTGTTGCTGCCAATGAATCTAGTGGTATGAAAACTTTGATTCCTAAGGTGAATACTGTGTCTACAAACTTTGTTGCTGCACCTGAGGAGACAGGTACACATTTCTTTTCTTTCTCTTATTTTAATACTTTTGCTGGTTGCACATATATTAAAAAACAAACTAAAATTCATTGGATAATTGACTCAGGAGCAACAGACCATATTGTTTGTTCTTTGGAATCATTTACTGCTTATAAAAAAGTGCATAATATATTTGTCACATTACCTAATTTCACTAAAGTTCCAGTAACACATGTAGGTATTGTCAAGTTTAGTAGTGATTTAATCCTTAAAGATGTGTTGTTTGTACCTGATTTTTCTTTTAATTTAATATCAACAAGCAAGTTGATATCTCAATATGATTATTGTTTCATAATTCATAGAAATATTTGCATTATACAGGATCCTATCAAATGGAAGATGATTGGATCAGCTAAACAAATTCAAGGACTTTATCATCTTGATAAAGAACAATTTGATGTTTCAAATATTGTTGCTGCTTCTGTTGTTTCTGATTCAAATGTTGTTTCTGTTTCTGAAAGTTTGATTAATTCTGTTGATGCAAATACAATTTGGCATTATAGATTAGGACATTTAGCTAATTCTAGATTGAAATGTTTGCAATCTATTGAATCATCAATAAAGGTTCCTGTTGAAAAACATTGCAAAACATGTCATTTAGCAAAACAGAAAAAGATTCCTTTTCCTTTAAGTTCATCTATTGTTGATAAATCATTTGATCTTTTGCACATGGATATTTGGGGACCAGCTAGAACACATTCATTATATGGGCACAAATATTTTTTAACTATAGTTGATGACAAGAGTAGATATACATGGTTGTATTTAATGAAAGCTAAGTCAGATGCTAGAACTATAGTTCAAAGTTTTTGTCAACTTGTAGAAACACAGTTTGATAGCAAAGTAAAATGTATTAGAAGTGATAATGGGCTTGAGTTTGATATGGTTGCATTTTATCAGTCAAAAGGCATAGTTCATCAAACATCATGTGTATACACTCCTGAACAAAATTCAGTAGTGGAGAGAAAACATCAACATGTTCTTAATGTAGCTAGAGCCCTTAAATTTCAGTCATCCATGCCTTTGATTTTCTGGTCAGATTGTGTTTTACATGCTACATATCTAATTAATAGAACACCTTCTCCCATTATTGATAATAAAACACCATATGAGCTTCTATACAATAAATTGCCAGTTTTAAATCATTTAAAAGTTTTTGGTTGTATGGCATATGCATCAACTTTGTTACATGAAAGACATAAATTTACTCCAAGAGCTACACAATGTATGTTTATAGGTTTTTCAGAAAATACTAAAGGATATAAGTTGTATGATATGCAATCTAAGCAAATTTTTGTTTCTAGGAATGTAAGATTTTATGAACATTTATTTCCATTTCAAGAAAATGTTAATATTCCAGAATCTATTATTAATGATGCTGTATTTCCTGTGTATATTGATGCTTTGCCTATAGATATTAATAAGGGTAGTAATAATATTGATGAACAATTAGTTACTGCTAATAGAAATGAATCAATTGTTTCTAATGATGAAGTTATTAGTGATAATATTATTGAAACAGATAGAAATGTAATTAGGAAGTCATCTAGAGTCAGTAGCAAACCTGCATTTTTAAAGGACTATGTTTATAAGCTTCCAGGAACTAATGCTGTTAGTAAGCATAAGACTACACCACATGTTTTATCTAGAGTTATGACTTTTGACAAACTTAGTGAAAATCACAAGGTTTTTAATGTTGCAATAGACTCTGTTCCAGAACCTAAGACATATAATGAAGCTATAAAGCATGTCTGTTGGAAAGATGCAATGCAAAAAGAATTAGATGCTTTACAAAATAATAATACTTGGATTTTAACACATTTACCTGCTGGAAAACAGCCTATAGGTTGTAAATGGGTTTATAAAACTAAGTACAATAGTGATGGGACTATAGAAAGACATAAGGCTAGATTAGTAGCAAAAGGCTACACTCAACAGTATGGTATAGATTACATTGACACCTTTTCCCCTGTTGCCAAAATGTCTACTATTCGTGTATTGTTAGCTGTTGCAGCTTCAAGGAATTGGTTTTTGCAGCAATTGGATATCAACAATGCCTTCTTGCATGGGGATCTTCATGAAGAAGTGTATATGCAGCTTCCACTTGGACTTTCAAATACACAGCCCAATCTAGTCTGCAAGTTAACAAAATCATTATATGGGTTGAAGCAGGCTAGTAGGCAGTGGAATAAGAAGCTAACTGATGCTTTACTATCACAAGGATTCAATCAAACAGCTTCAGATTCTTCATTATTTACCAGACAGAATAATGAGTCCTTCACAGCATTGTTAATTTATGTGGATGATGTCATCCTCACAGGCAATAATATGGAGGTTATCCAATCAGTTAAAACTTATCTTGATGATACTTTCAAAATCAAGGATCTTGGCAATTTGAAGTTTTTCTTAGGATTGGAGGTTGCAAGGTCAAAGGCAGGTATAAATTTATGCCAAAAGAAATATACACTGGACTTATTAAAAGACACAGGCTATATTGGATCAAAGCCAGCTTCAACACCAATGACATCAGAAACTAGATTGAATAAAGCTGACAGTGAAGATTTCAAAGACATACAAGCTTACAGAAGATTAGTTGGGAGGTTAATCTATCTTTGCAGCACCAGGCCTGATATCTCATTTCCAGTTCAACAGCTATCACAATTCATGGATTGTCCTACTGACAAACATTATGCTGCAACTGGAAGAATTCTGAGATATCTTAAGAAGTCACCTGGTCAAGGATTATTTTTTCCTGCATCTAATGATCTCAAGTTAAAAGCATTTGCTGATTCTGATTGGGCAACATGTTCTGACAGTAGGAAGTCTATAACTGGTTTTTGTACATTTCTGGGAAAATCTTTAATATCCTGGAAAACCAAAAAGCAAGCAACTGTGTCAAAATCTAGCACAGAGGCAGAATATAGGGCATTGGCAAATGTCACATGTGAGATTCAATGGCTTTCCTACCTACTGCAAGATCTTCAAGTAAGTAATGCTACACCAGCAATGGTATATTGTGACAACCAGTCAGCCTGTTATTTGGCTCACAATCCAGCATTTCACGAGAGAACTAAACATATAGAAGTGGATTGTCACATTATCAGACAGAAGATTCAATCTGGCTTAATTCATCTGTTTCCAATAGCTTCTGAACAACAAATTGCTGACTTTTTCACAAAGCCTCTACCTACTGCTCAGTTTCATAATTTCATCAACAAGATGGGCATACTTGATATATATGCTCCATCTTGAGGGGGGATATTAAAGATAATTAAATCAAGAAGGAGAAGATATTTATAAGTGAAGAAATCAGAAGCTTAAGCAGTTATTGTTAGTAAAAGAAGTTTGTTAATATAGCCGTTGTGGGTTTAGAGAATACTCAAGTGACAACTGTCACCTCTGTCTATAAATACCGTTGTAACAGTATTCATTATTTTCTAATGAGAATTAATCTTCTTTCACGTGCTCATCTTCTTCCTCACTATACTTTCTGAATTCTTAATATTCTTGATAGAGTTCAAACTTGAAACACGACCTCATTTTGACTCACTTGATTATCCGTATGAATATTTAAAAAATAAATTTTAATATACAAATACATTTATTATTGTAAATAAATATAATTATAAAGAATAAAAGATAAATTAACGAAAACTTGATTAGAGTCACGAATTTATCGAGTCGGGTATTTTAATATTCGAACTCAATTCGAGTAGCTAAATTCGAGCTTGATTTGATATTAATCGAACTGATTTAGAGTATTTTTCAAGTCAATTTGAATAGCTCGCGAGTTGACTCAACTTAATTACACTCCTAAGTAGAATTCAACTTTCTCATGGATATAATTTAGAATAGAAATGTTTGTTAATATCAGAGAGTTTTAGGTTAATATTTCTTTCCCGGTTGTAATAAGAAAACACATTTGATCTATTATTATTTTTTATCCTGAAAAAATTGAATTTTATTTTTCTATATGTTTATTATGTGTATTATAGTTGAGAATGAATAGGATTGATTGAGAGATATATGATAAAATCTTGTGATTACGACATAGTTAAGAATTATAGATTGGACTTCTTTTGAAAAGAATTTGACCTAATTGAATATTGAAGATGAATACCCTAAAAAACAATTTGTATTTAGGTGGCAACCAACACTTAAGAAATAATTATGTAATCAAAAAACAATAATATTTTCAAAACGACAATGCTTATAGTTGTTGAAGTTCTGTGGGTTTTAGTACTTTTTTATTACTTCTACAGCATGTAGACAGAAAGTATAGTCTGTTATGGCATTATTAGTTATAGATCAATTGTTTGTTTGTATTAATTAATTTGTTTTAGGATATTAGAAAATTTAGTCAGGTATAAATTAAAAATTGTAATCTTTCATGGGAATTGGAAAAGACTAATGCTATTTTATCCAACTCTTTTAATCCATTTTATTGTAATATCTTGCATGATAATAAAAAATAGACATATTTAATTTATTATTTTGACTATATATTTTTTAAAAAATTAAAGAAATAAAATGGGTTATAAAACATTTTCTATTGAAAAAAATGTTATTATTATATCTTTAAATCCCCAAGCTTCTCTACGTAAATAGAAAAACTTTTATTTAAATTTTAATCTACATTTAATTAAAAATTAAATTATCAAAAATATTATAATAATTACTTTAAAATTTCAATCTATGAGTAAAATAAAGGAAAAATTATAAAAAGAATTAACAAATTATTTTATATCTAAAACACATTCACTTTATACTTTAAAACTTTCACTTCATACGCATTGTATCGTAAACAGTGGCGAAACCACTATATTAATAGATGGTCAATTGACCACCTTCTCCAAAAGAAATTTTATTAATTGGTAGTATTAATATTAATCTAAATTATATATATATACTTGTTTTTATATAAATTGACCACCTTAATTATTTCTTTCATACTAAATTATAAAATTTTCTCTCCTTTTTGGCTTCACCCCTAATCGTGGATGCATCAGAAATATATCAATGATGAATTTTTGATGATATGTAATTGTCATGTAATTTTTTTTAAAAAAAATACTTTTAGATAAAAAAAAAAGCATAATTTTATAAATAGTTTTTCCTAATATAAGGCATTAATGCGAGCCAGGTGAATGGACCTCCAAAGGAGGGAAAACACAGTCTCTATTATTATTTTCTCCTTTTATTTCTTTTTGTGTTTGTCTGTTTGCTTGTCTGGTTGCATTATTTTAAGGGGAATCTTTAGAATATAGCCCCAACTTTTTTAAAGTTTCTCTCATCTTGTAATGGAACAATCTATGGATACACTTTGCAATTTGTTCCTTATACCCACAATTGCAGATTTTAGTGTATATGTATTTGATGCAGTAGTTTGAAGAAAATACGATATCATGATACTACAATTTAAGAGCGTAACTGATTTTGGAGATTACTGGAATTATTTTAATTATAGAATAATTACTAAACTTCAAATTGTAACAAAATAGTTAATAAATTTTTTAAATTTGTGATTGATTTTTAACTGTCAAATTATGCATATGTGATAATCAGTTTTTAATTATTTATAACGAACAATACCTTATATTTTATATATACTCATAATCAATTAAAAATTGGCTTGATTTTTTTTTCACGACAAAAAATTCTTTTTCTTTCACAGTAAATAATAGTGTAGTAAGCACAATATTATATTTTGAAATTTCATCACTATTTTACAATTTTTAAAAATATGAGGATCTCCAAAATTAATAATAAATGATGCTCTATAAGTCTCATTCTTTTTTCTTCTTTAAAATAATAATTGAGCTGAGTGGAGATGGCAACTCAAACTTGGCCCGACCATGTGTAACGAAACTTAGATAAATAAAATGGCAATTAATATCAATATGTACGTAAACATAATGTAATTATCATATTATTTGTATTGACCAAAAAATCACTTACTTTTTAACCCCGATTTTATTCAAACAAAAGGTCAACGCGCCCTCCTAAACTTGTGACACGGAATCATTTAATCCAATTTATACTTTTTTGAGCAACTAACCCCAACACTCTTCATTTTTAGGTCAAATAACCCATAATTTATATTTTTATTTTAAAAAACAGATTTAGGATAATTATATCGCAACAATTAGGGAAGTATCTAATTTTTTTGTATCCCTCACCTCCGATTTATTTTACGCGTTTTAAAATTACAGTTATGGGGTTACTTGACCCGAAAATGAAGAGTTTTGGAGTTTTTTGCTCAAAAAGTATAAATTAGGTTAGATGACCCTGTAACACAAATTTAGGGGGCGCATTGACCCTTTGTTCTTTATTATTTTACCATGATGTTGCAATTTTATCAGTTGCACCTAATTTCACACTTTTTGATTTCAATTTCACCCTCAAATATTAAATTGATCTTTTTTTTATTTTAAAAAACTTCAAATAAGTTATTCTTTTTTTAATTTTTTAGTTAAAAAGAGTTTAAATAAATACTTTATAAAAAAATTTATGATTTTTTCCGAATGAAAAAGAGACCATTTTGATTTTAAAAGTGAAATTGAAGCTCAAAAGTCTGGATGTTGGTACAATTAACAAAATCGTAACGCTAGGATGAAATTAAAAAAAAATTGAAAAAAAAAATTCATTTTCTAACTTATTTGTTATGAATAGCTCACTTTTGAAACTTTTATTTTTTTTTAGTTGTAAACTCAACTAAATTTAACTTATTAAAATTTTTACTTTCCTTTCTTTTAGACACTAGTATATCTTCTTCTCTCTTCTTCTTTTTCTTATTCGTCTTTTTTTTCTTTTTTCTATTATTTTTTTAATTCAATTTTAATGGAATTTCTGGGCAAATTTTATCTATTTTTTTTAATTCATCTAATACTTTTTGTTTATAACACAAATAATCAAAAATACAAAACAAATAAAATATCACCGATGAAAAAATCGATCGTATTCGTCTCAAAAAATTTAAAGCAACAAAATTTTTCACAAGCGCCACCGCCGTATCCTCTTATTCTGGATTTTTTTCCTCTTTTCATTTTTTATTTGTTAATTGTCAATTTTTATTGGAGATTTTGTTAATATATTTGAAATCTGTAAAATGTTTGAAACAATTTTTTTAAAACTATTTTTAGATAAATGTTGCAAATTCTGTTTTTAGAATTGTTTTTGAAACTGTTTAAAATTATTTTTGGAATTGTTTGAAAACTTTATAAACTGTTTTAGAAACAGTTTCAAACCGTTTGAAATCTTTGTAAACTATTTGAAGCCTTTATAATTTATTTAGAAATCTTTATAAGCTGTTTGAAACTGTTTTTTTGAAATTGTTGGAAGCCTTTGTAAATTGTTCGAAACCTTTTAAATTGTTTGAAATGTTTGTAAACTGTTTGAAATCATTGTATAAACTTTTTTGAAAAACGGTTGCAAAACGGTGTTTCAGAATTTTTTTGAAATTGTTTATTGTTTTTCAAAATTATTGGACACTTTTATAAATTGTTCGAAACCTTTGTAAATTGTTTAAAACTTTTTGTAAACTGTATAAACTGTTTGAAACTATTGTATAATGTTTTCAAAAAGCAGTTGCAAAACTGTGTTTTAAATATCCCTTGAAACTGTTAAAAATTATTTAAAATTCTTTTATAAACTGTTTTTGATAAACAGTTGTCAAAGTGTCTTAGAAAACGTTTAGAACTGTTTGAAATCCTCTGAAGTTAAAATTTAAAGTGCAAGAGTGCAAAACATAAAATTCAGATATGCTTGGAGTTTGACTTTCGAATTTTAATTTTAGAATTAAATTTTATAAATATTTTTATTTTTAGCTACTTTTCTAAAAGTCCAAATTAAAAAAGGTCTAAAAGATGGATAGTTTTTTTGTTATTATTTAAATAAAGTTGTATATTTTTTTTAAACGAATAGTAGTGAATAAAATAATGTAAAATGAGGTGGGGTAAAAGTGTTGATATTAGAATTTTGTTTTTGTTTGTAGCATAATGTAACCACGTTCAAGTGCACATGGCAGCTTTTTATTGTAGCTTCTTTAAACCAAATTTAAGTCGTTTTCAAATGATAATAAAATAGAAAATGGAAACTTCACAAAAAGAAAGATAGATACTACCGAATAAGAACATTATGCAACCTGCCTTTATTTCTCATCTTCTTTTTATATTGAACAAAGGGTCACTCCCGATATTGAAATTATAATTCAATATAATTTATTTTTAATTATTTTAATTAATTAAAGATAATATTTTCAATTATTTTAATCAATTAAAAATAAAATTATATAATATAAACAAATTTAAAAATCAAAATGACATAAATCTATTTTTAATTAATTTAAAATTAACGAGTATTGTTCTTAATTGACATAAAGTAGAGAGTAGTGTGTTTAATTGATTAAAATGACTCAAAGATGACTCCAAATCACAAATCACAAATTTAAAAATCATAATGAGCATATACTCTTTTTTTTTATTAACGTTCATTTATGAAGAAAAGCTTTACTCGACAGGAGGATAATTAAGGGGAATTCTCTACTAATCCTCCATAATTGATTGTTTTCTTTTTCCAATTATTTACTCTTTAAATTGTTTCATCCGTCATTTGTCAATCTTTTTCTTCCTAGTTCCACCATTGTACTAGCTAGAGATTATATTTCAAATTATAGTTGGATTTACTCTTTACTCTAGGGAACAGCCGAATGAGTAAAATTTAACATCACAATATATAAAGGATAGAATAAAAATCAATCACTCCAATTATGTTTATAAAAAACTTCAATCTGGTTACCCAAAATTTACAGTTACTTAGTTTGTTTTAGTCAATACAACTTTAGACCAAGTACATACAATAATTAAATTGATATAATATATTGCGGAAACTACTGTATAAAAATGATCCTCGTAATTTCACCGAAGCACAAAAATGGTCCTACTAACTTTTTAAGCGTAAAAATGACATCAACCTTGTTAAATTAAGGATAATGTTAAATAAATTCATAACCCTCCGTCCCATTTTAATTGACCAAATTTTATATTTTGAGTGTCCCAATCTGTTTGAATCTATTTATAGAATATTTTTCACACTACTTTTCTTCTTTTACCCTCATCAAATAATGCATTTTAAAATTATTTTTCTAAAAAGTGGTGAAGTATTTAATGTAATATGAGGATATAAAAGTAAAGCTACTAAAATTTCTTAAACAATGTGCAATGGAAATTTTCTCAATTAGAATGGGACAGAGGGAGTACTTATTTTCTCAATTTAATCACGAACTTTAAAACGTCTAAATTGTATGCACGAAGTTCTATTTTTTCTCAATTTAATGCATATAGTGAAGTGACACTCGTTCATTAGTGTGATTTTGCTGATATGAACATCATCTTTGGCAGTCACATCATCATATTATGACCTTGTGTATCAAATTAAGACAAATGAAACTTCCTGCATTCAATTGAGACGTTTTAAAGTTCGTGATTAAATTGAAAAAACAAATATTAATCTATAAATTTTATAACATTATCCCTCAAAATTTAAGATTTATGCCCCTCTATTAGACATGTTAAGTACTGAACACGTTAAAATAAAAGAACAAGTACAAAAATGATCCTGACGTTATCAAAATTAAAATTCATGCCCTTTTGCTAGAAGAGGTTAAATGAACACGTTAAACTAAGGGAACACGTAAAATGACCTTCATGTTTTTGAGAGATCTAGATCGGACCGGTTTGGAGAAATCGGAGCAAAAGAGCGACTGGTTGGGGAGGTTTTTTTTTTTGACAATCGAATAATCTTTCATTAATAATAAAGAGCAGTTACAGGTGTAAGAATTCAGAAAGGATATAACCGTTTCTAATGACCTGACATGGAACGAGATATAAACCTTGATTCGCAGATCGCCTTACAAAATAAAATCAAAATTACATAACTGCTCTAACACAATAAGATCCAATCCTTTTCTGTCTAACATAAGACTCACAAACTCTTCATAAAACAACAACAAATCTTTCATATAGAAAGAACAGCAAAACTTTCAAAAAAGAAAGATAATCGCTGTAAAATAGTTATAAAAAAAACTAATATAACCTATAACGATTTCATCTTCAATCTTAAAAGGTGTTGATCCATCTCTGATTTTTTATTTGTATATATATTGAAATTGATGCACCTCGTCGATAGATTTACCAACCAAAATAAAAAAGATGAAAAGGAGTCGGTCATTTATTTTATTCTAAAGTAATAAAAAAAAATGGCCACCGCCAACGGCAAAAATAAATCATTGACGGCAGCCGAAGCGTAAAACAAAAGAGAAACGCTTGACGGCTAGAGTTTTCTATTTGAGAGAGAGAGGGATGTCTAGCTAACTCTTAAACTTAAAACCGACTGATTGGAGAGGTTTGACAGGTTAAATGAACATGTTAATCTAAGGGAACAAGTACAAAAATGACCTTCATGTTGCCATTAGAGTGCAAAAATAACCTCAATGTCTCAAACTTGTAAACAATCACTAATTATTAGCTTGTTTTAGTGTTCATTAATTAATTAATAGCTTAATTAAGTAACTTTGTACTAAATAATTATGTGTAAATACAATTGCTAAAATTAGTATGTCTGAGTCTCTACAAGGACTCTGTACGGCTTACTTGGTTCTGGTTTAGATTATAAAAGAAATTGAAGAAAAAAAAAACAGATAGAGAGATTCTCATGTGATGCTTAGGTGTTCGTATGCACTTGAATTGTTAATCATTGAATAACAACTTTAGTTTAATCCAATCATTGACATATACAGTACATCATTTCTGTTACTCAATTTTTATTTTTATTTTAAATATAGTTAATGTTAGTTTATTAGAATTTGGAAATACAAGAAACCTCTAATAATTAATATTCAATAAATTAATAAATCTAATAATTAATAAAATTTCAGGGAACCAATTTCAAAATTAGGTCTTACAAAGTATTCAATAAATATTCATACAAAAAATATTAATAAATTAATAATTTTAATAATTAATAAATTTATAATCCACCATGTATATTAATTATTAGAGGGTCGACTATACAAATATTTGAATGTATAATTCTAAAATATCTAAAAACAAATTCAGTATGGGACAACCGTAAGGAAAATTATTAACTTTTCTTCTAAACAATTTTTTTCAAAGTGTCTAATCTATCTTAATAGACATAAAAAAGGGACCTTATGAACGTAGGTACCTTAGAGTTTTTTTTGAAAAAAAAAATTGTCCAAAAGTCATTATGAAAAAAAAGTTACATTACACCAACATGCACAACCATGTTTATCGTTAATTTTTTTTTAACAATTATATTTTAAATTTTCATAACGACATCTGCATTATTAAAAAATCAATTTTATTATAGTGAATATTCATGTGAAAGTTAAAATTTATTATTAAAGAGGAGCAACTACTTAAAACTATCAATTAATTTATATTAACTTAAGAGGGGTTAGTGCCCCTCTTATTATCCACCTAGCTATACCACTGTGTATAGTATAATAAATTATTGAAAGATAAATAAAATAAATTTCAAATTATTTAAACATTTCAAAATAAAGAAATGTGTTATCAATTTTAAGGCGCATTTTAGTTGATAAGATATTTTTTCGTTTTAAATGAGGTCGTGATTCAAACCTTACTCATATACGCGGCCATCTAAATTTAGGGTTAAGTTTTACCTCCGACTACTGGACTTAATAAGGATTAATTAAAATATAGAAAGCTTGAATATGTTATTTTATAGTTGAAACTCATCTAAAACACCTCATATGCCATTGAAAAAAAGGAATATGCTATTGATTGACAGAACAAAATTTATAATTAACTTGACTATACATTAAGGTCTTTCTTTGCTGTTTTCTATTAGAATGTCTTAGGAACTTCCCATCTGAAAAAATAATTAAATAAATAAAACAGATAGTATTGTCCTTTAATTAATTACAAAAAGTTAAGCGAACACTAAATGAAAAGGGTTGTTGCTGATTTATTATTGACAATTTTGGTTGTGCACATGGGCTTGCTTCCCACTCTATACTCCAAAAATATCTAACACTTACCTTGTTGGTGTATGTTTTTTTTTTTATATAATTGGGTAGGAGAAGCTCTTGTGGAAGGAATTGAACCCACGATCTAGCAGTTTAGCGCTTATACCATTTGAACTATAGGTCATTGGTCCTTGTTGGTGTATGTTACTGCACATTTAATATTTTTTTAGTACAACTTTCTCTAACCAAATTGAATCAACTCATAAATTGTCATGAATCAATTCTAAAAATATTCAAAATTAATTTGATATTAATATTTAATCGAGCTCGAAATTAAAATGCTCAAATTAACTATTGAATCAAATTTGAATATGTGGAAAAAAAATTGAATATTAAAATATTCAACTTGGCAAACTTGAAAACATAATTAAAATTCTATTTATACAAGTTTATAATAATATTTTTACATTAAAAATTTAACTTCTAACATTTAATACTGATTATTGAGTGAAGTAAATTCGAACTCGATTCTCAATTATTCTATCAAAAATAAGTTAAATTTCTAAAATAAAATTCAATTCAATTTCAAAATTAGATATTGAAGTCGAGCCGAGTTGAAATTGAATTTAATAATATTTTAGTCTATTTTATTGCATATAGCCTCTTTTATTTGATACAATTTTTTGTTGAATTAGAGGTGTAATTGAATCAAGTTAACTCATATTACTCGAAGTAAACTACAAAAAAAAAATCATTGAATTTGAGCTACTTGAATCCGACTGCTAGATAAAATTTGGATATCAAAATACTTGATTGAACATGCTTGCAAATCTAATTAAAATTTAACAAGTTTATTTTATATAATTATACATATTTACGATAATAATTTAATTTTTACATCATTATTTAATTTTTATATTTTTGTGCACATAATCGAACCCAATCAAACTCGATTCTTAACCATTTTCCGAGTTCAAGCATCTAAAATAAATTTTAAGTTTTAGAGTCGGGTTGAATTCAAATTTAATAATATTTTGATTTGATTCATATCGATTACACCCTTATATCCAATTAAAGTTAAAGAACGAAGTGAGAAAAATTTATTTATAAAATACAACTGTACATCAGATAGATATAAACAATTGATCATGATGGATGATAACTAGGTAGCACGGACACTTCATTCAATCGACGTTTCCCATTTCGGAAACGTTTCGGACACGAAACCTCATTTTTTACATAGGAAACTTTAAAATTATACCGTTTCGCTGTGTCCAAGTGTCCCGTTTCCCCGTATCCGTGTCCGTGTCCTTGTCTGTGCTACCTAGGATGATAATACATTAATTGGATTCTATGTTAATAAATACCCTCTATTTAGAAATGATTAATCCATGAGAGTAGCCACTCAAAGTTTATGATGACTCATTTGGTTCTTTCACAAATTTTGAAGAAGCTTATAATGCAGTAATCATCATTTCTGAATAGTGTTCTATGCTATTATTATTTTCTGATATCAACTTAAGATAATTACAAATTTTCAGCATAAAAATATCTCGTTTAAACTAGACAAATTGATCTATTACTGAAGTTAGATGTCGGTCAAAAATCAAATGTGACATGTACAAAACTCCTTTCCGGAAAAATTCAGGTTCACTATAAGAAACACCATTTAAATGAAAAAGCATTAAATCATAAAACAAAGGCCTAATTACTTAAAAAACCCCCACTTTGGAACAATTTTCCGTTTATACCCTGACCTAGGAAAAAGTTCATTTGTACCCTTTTTTTGATTTTTCGTTTTCAATTGTACCCCAAAATTTTATTTTTTGACAATTTAATTAATTAAAGGATGAAAATATTAAAAATAATTAAATAGGAGGGTTATATCATCTTTTTTCTATTTGAAAAAATACAAATAAGTTAAAAAATGAAGGATTATTTTAAGCTTTTTCTAGATAAAAAAAAGTTCAATTTAGTGCTTTAGGGTAGAGTTGAAAACAAAAACTCAAAAAAAGGGTACAAATGAACTTTTTTCTAAGTCATGGTATAAACGAAAAAATATTACAAGGTGGAGGTTTTTTAAGTAATTAAGCCTAAAACAAAACATGTATTGTTGTCAACTCATACTCATGGAAGCCAAACTATGATCATGTTGTATAACTAAACCACAGCAGCAAAATAATTAAATTCCAGGTAAAATAACAAACTTTATACCAGCTAAAATGTGCAGTTAGATGTCGAGAGTCTTACATACCTACTTCCTTGAAGCCATTTGTCTGAAGCTAAACTGGTGAGAATCCCATCCGCCTTCTGGTTGGCTCCTTTTCATGGAAGCAGCAGATAAAGCAAAATGTTGCAAAGACCTTTTTTGATCATCTGTTGTTGCGATATTTACAGGAACAGACTGTTGTCCGCCATTTTCTATCCAGTTTCTACTTTCTAATGAAGTTATCCCTCCATTCAGATCAAAACCGAACCGTAAGTTAGCAACTTCATAGGAACCAGGTCCACCTTGACCTAGAGTCAAATGTGGTGCACCAGAAAAAGTGGAGAGATAAGGAAATGAAGCACATATTTGTGGATTTGTCATGTCGTGTGAAATGACACCAGGAGCATTGAGACTCGAGAATAATGGAATGTTGGGGTCAAAACAGGGTGCATTATTGTATAACAATGCATGAGGCGGCACCAATGACGGGGATTGAAGTGATGGGTAATTTGGCCTTCGCTGCATAGTTGGTGTAAACACCAGGAAATGTTGGGGCTTACTGCGACTGCTGAAGTTCTGCGGACTTAAATCTGCCTGGAACAAAGATTTTACACAATTAGATTTCGGCTGGCTTTCATTTTGCAAGAAAGTAACTGCAGAATCACCAAACATTCTGCCTCCGAATGCAGAGATTCCCCGTGCATATGCTGAATGGCGAAAATCACTGCATGCATCTTCGCATGTCAGATTTCTGAACCTTTTTCTCCAAGACCATAGCATTACCACCTGCATGCTTAACACAGTCTCTTCTTCCGGAACGACTACATATTGAGCCTTGGGTTCTAGGTGAACAGCCTGTATGATACATGCTATCTCTAGCAGACGTTTGAGCAGCTGTATCAAGAACCGAGTCTTTTACAACAAGATCCTCTAGACAGCACCTTAAGCTGGTAGATGTGAATGTATTGATACCACTATGCCTGTTAAGCTCACATGAGATAGCATCCGCTGTAGTCTTCTGACAGCTATCATTTGAAGAAGATGGCAGAATAATACATGTTAAGTTGAAGGAGGAGGACTGGATCTTAAGTTGCTTACTGGAAAATATTCCCGGCATCATAGACTTTGAACCATCTTCATTTACATCTATCCAGTGCTCATTCATTCTTTCAATTGCTATATCATTTCTCTCTTTGCAAATGGATTCTCTGCCCTCTGAGCTGACATCGCTTTTTACGGAAAGACTCTCTGCAGAACTAGTACTCCTTGGGAAAAATGTCGGAACAAAGAATTTGATCGGCTGGAACTAAATTGCAAGTCCCTTCCACATGATTCCTTTCTTGAGTTCTAAATCTGAAAGAGAAATAATAAGAGAAGATAATTGTGAGTCATCAACTTTTCCTTCCTTGTAACCTAAGTTGCACGGAAACGGAAACGGCGAAACAGATTTTTCCAAAATATAGGAAACGGAAACGTGGGGGAAACGTGTAAATAGTAAAAAATATAGAGGTATATTTATAAATATTAAAAGTTATAAAATTATGTAATATATATATATATAATTTATTTTTATATAAATAAATTATTATAACAGTTGATAAGATAAATTATTAGAATAAATAACACAACATTAAATTCCATAATAAAAAAGTCTATGATTTGAATATATAACAAATACTCCTATAACATATCAATATTCCATAATTATAAAGTCTATGGATAATTGATTAGATACTTAACCTTTTTTAGGGTTTTCTTTAACTATTTAAGCATTGTTTTTATATAGGCAACGGGTTTCTTTTTAGGAAACGAGTTTCCAACTTTTAGTATTTACAGAAACGAGCCCGAAACGTTTCCGAAGAGTTTCTGAGAGTTTCGGAAACGGAAACGTTTCCGAAACGGGGAAACTCACCCTACATAAAGTTTCCGTGCATCCTAACAAACAGAAGAAATATGAGTACAATTTTAAAACGTTTTTTTCATTTCTGTTGACTGGACAGACTCTCAGCTATTATTTCATCGTAAGAATTAGAACCATTTTCTTTATATCCAATCCCGTACCTGCATCAGCAAATGTTCTATGAGAATTAGACGAGCACTTCGCCTTCCCTAGATGATATAGTTCTTCAGGGTGATAGGCCTAAAATTATTGGCCATCTTACTTGCTTTTAAATCTTTTCCATTAGCCCAAAGTACCTTTAAGGCAGATGAAAATAGCTAAAACTCCTTTTGGCCAATGACATGCTGATTGTACAACACAGAACATCTACCGGAATGAAAAGTCTTGAGCAGTTAAGCTGCATGACAAAACACAAAAACTGACAAGCAGAATCATAGGATAACTCACATATGAAAGTAAGTGATGTTGCACCATAGACCACCTTCACAGACCGACATCAGCAAGTTCATTAATTACTGAAAGAGAATGCAACTCTAGAGCCTGACTTTTCCAAATCAAAATAAATCAATCAGTCAGTCGAGCACTTTCATGTTTCCTGCAACAATTAAAATATCCATTACGCATTAGTTGCGGTTCAACTTTTGGAATACAAACGATCAAAACGTCAAGTTAACAAGAAAAAGGGAAATAGTTCCAAAAAGCACTTTTGTTCCACCAATGAAGCAATGCCGAACAAACTCCTCAACCAAAGGCTTACCAGAAATCTAAATGTAAGCAACATGAATCACATGATCATGATAACAGAGAAATAACAAAAAAAAGGAGCAAGGGGAAATTCACTGTCTCCTGGAAAAAACCAATTATGTGGAGAGTTAAAAAAAAAATACATCAATAACAACAAACAGGCTTGCATAACCAATTTCAGGTCATAATATCAGAAAGACAAAGCAAGATGCAGCTAAATTCTTCTACACCTTAAAGTCTCCGTGATTCCTTCATTATCAGGTCAATTATCACTTTACTCTCGTCTTTCCCTGAAGGCATGAGATAAATTTATCAGAAAAATGAACCAAATGATAGCACTGAACTGTTGAGCCTGACAAAAGTCAATTATCGATCAGTATAAACTAGAACACATCTCCACTTATAGGTTGCACCACTGGTGGGATTTAGTGATTGATTAGCTAAGAAAGAATGCAGATAATGTTACCTACAGAATAAAATCCACTTTCTGGCAAGTTTACCAACATCATAATATCTTCTTTGGCATTAGTAACTAAATTGGAAAGCCCTTTACAAGTACTTCAATAAAAATATATCAAATCAATAAAAAAGAGCAGAGAATAATTGTACAGATCAAGGTCGGACAGACTAGCTTATATACATAATAACAGAAAAACATGAATCAATTTGTGTGTCGATTTCAATTCATCTCTTCATATGTTAAAATGGTAGATAGGAAAAAGATATTGCATGCATATACACACATGAATAACCTTGAAATTTTCCTAAAAGTGATTACAATGCAAGAAATGAAGAATTGCAAACCGAAAAATCTCAAATAACATGCCACCTAATTACTGACAATAAAATGGGTAACATGACACAGCAAAATAATGATCCTTAATCAGATCTCAAGCATGTTCATAACCTTAAGTTGCTGCTTTAAATCTAATGAGAAAAATCCATCGCAGTATTGGGTAAAATAAGGAGTTGAATTTCCTATTGAAACCCTTCTCTAACCATCAGCTTCCAAGCAAAACAAAAAGGACAACCAAGGGAAACAACTTGATTGTATAACTGAGCTGCATAGAAAATAACAAGGGAAAAAACTTGATTCATCAATGATGATACAATACTAGTTGCGAATTTCCATAATTACAAAATTAAGAAAACAATGTATTCAAAATTCTTATTCCTTGTAACCAAATGATGACAATCACCAAAAACGGCAATTTTAAGCTAAATATATACGAACATTAATTTACCTAAAAAATCAAATACATTTAGAAATGTTGTTATAGTGTAATTAAGTCATTAATTCCAACTTAAGTCTTTACACAAAAATTCCACCAAGAAACAAGAAAATCCTATTAGAGCAGAAATCTCCAATTAATTTCCTCCCTCATCTCAAATGGTTTTCTCAGCAAACAAACAACCAAGAAGCAGAATAGAATAGCAATAATCCATCACAAACAAAAACAAAACGAAGGTTACTGAAGAAGAAGATGAAGGGTACCTGTTGTTGTTTTACGGTGACGTTTGGTGCAAAAGCTGAAAAAAACTGAATCTGTGTGTATGAGTAATGCTTAAATATCTGATTCTGAGCTGAGTCATTGGCACCGAGAGGAGGGACCCAGATGACACGAGATGACTGACTTTGCATGTTGTTCTGACGAGTAGTGTGCGGCGGTGGAATATGTCAGTCAGGATCAGCACTTCTTTCATTGCGGAACACCAAAACAGTCTTCTTATTATTTTTTTAAAATAAGGTTCATATATATCTCATGTATTATATTAAAAAAAAAAATTACACAATACACAAATAAATTTTAATGGTATATTTATAGTAATTTTATAATATATTTACACTATAGTGTATTTTTTATGTATTTATAGTGTATGTTTGGTATTTTTTTAGAATATCTATATTTTTTGTATATTTCTGCCGTTTTTAGTATATTTATGGTGTATTAGCAGTGTTTTTATAGTATACACCACAAAAACACTTAAAAATACTATAAATAAATTATATATACACTATTTTTACATTATAAAAACACTATAAATACAATATATACATTATTGTTACACTATAAAAAATCAGAAAAAAATCAGAAAAAAAATTATAAAAAAAATTATTAAAACTTAAAAAAATTATTTTTGAAATTTAAAAAAAATTATTTTTCATAAATAAAAAAATTAAAAAAATATCAAAAACTGACAGGTAAAGAGTAAATAAGTTAGCAAAACATGTATCGTAAGAAATTACCATAATAAAATATAAAAAATAAATAAATTTTAAACATAATATATAGTCTAATCAGATATGTTCAGTCAGTGGTTCAATTAAATCAATTACATGTTCAATCGGTGGGCACAATTCGAACCAACCTGCTCAATTTGGTCAAATTTGGTTGAACAAAATTTTAAGTTTGTATGGTTAGTTGGCTAGGCTTTGTTCAACCTGTTCAATCAGAAAAATACTTGTGTGAATCTAATCTACCACATAAAATTATAAATCATCCATTAAATACATGACACGTGACATAAGTAAATACCATAATTAATTAATAAATAGCATTTAGTTCTAATTAAAAGATCAATAATTAATGTTATATATATTGATTAGTTATAACATTTAATTACACCACATGTCATGTATTTAAATTCACACAAGTATTTAGCGTTGAACCGGCTGGTCCGATCCGATTTTGTAATCACTACTTTAAATCCCAGATTTCACTTAAACAGAAGAATTCCTCTTTTGTCCAAAAATCTAGAACATAATAGAATAGACCAGAACATGAAGCCTTTGGGTTAGCAGAGATACAGATCAAACACGTAAGAGACGACGTGGCAATCCAACATGCAGAGTTCATCTCCTACAAAAACCGCCACTCTGCTACGTGTTCTTCTTCCTCATATTCAAATATACTTTGCGAAACCGCTTCCTTTATTTTCTCTTACAAAAACTATTGTAAATCCACTTCCATAACACCTGGTAACTAAAAAAACTTTCGTAACACAAAAAATGATTAATCTGTTGGCTTTATCTCTTGTCTTAATTTCTCTATTAACAGCACAAGTTTACTCTCCAAATCCATCATCCACCGGCCAGAAAGACGATGTCATTGTTAAAGAAGGTCATAGAGTTATAGTCGTTGAAACTTTCGACGATCACGGCCAGCATAACACCAAAGTTTCAATCTCTCCACCGCTGGATCCTATCGCCGGCGATGGAAATGAGAAATTTCCATCTGGCTTTGTTGATAATGCTAAAAATAATATGAAACAAGCAGCGCAGGTTCTTCCAAATATAGGGCAAGGCATTTCTTCAGCCTTTCATCGGAATCAAGAAAAAGGCGGCGGTGACAACAACGGACCTGGACCTGGAGAGCTTATTTGCGATGCATTTGGGAAATGTACGCATAAGCTTGCGAGTGTGATTGGTAAAGCGAAAGATCAAGTTTGCGGAAAGACACAGGAGGCAGGTCATGAGATTAAAGAAGCGGCTAAAGAAGTGGTTCATATAAAGAAAGAAATAGGGGTTGAAGCTATAGATAAAGTAGAAGAAGCTTATGAGAAAGCAAAGGATAAAGCGTCACAGAAAGCTCACGATGCTTATGAGAAAGCTAAAGAAATTGCTTCCGAGAAAGGGGAAGATGTTAAAGAATCAGCAAAAGAATCGTTTCAAAAAGCTAAAGATGCAGCCAAATCGGCCAAAGATTTAGCCAAAACAATCCGCCACGACGCAGCAGCAAATGTATCAGAGCAAGTTGAGAAAGCAGGAAAAAGAATGGGGAAATCTTTGAGCCATGGGATTAGGTTTTTGGCTTCGACGCAAGGAGTTAATTCTTTAATGAGTGTGACCAATTTGCTGGGGTTTTCTGCGGCTTACGGGATGTGTGTGTGGGTGACTTTCATTTCGAGCCATGTTTTGGCGACTGCTTTGACGAGGAACCAGTTTGGATTGGTGCAGAGTAAGATATATCCGGTTTATTTCAGGGCCATGGCTTATTGCATTGGGGTGGCTCTGTTGGGGCATTTAGTTGGGCAGAGAAAGTTGGTTTTTAATAGAACGGCTGAGATGTTTCAAGTTGTTAATCTTCTGGCGGCAATTTCAGTTGTATTGATGAATGCCTTCTATTTGGAGCCTTTGGCAACTAAGGTAGTTTATCATTGCCTTTGCTTAATTACTTGTTTTTTCAATTGCTTAATCAATAATCATATTTATAGTTTATCACTTACATACACTTGCTAATGCTATTTCGTCATGCACAATCATGGACTTGAGGTTCAAGGATTTGCTGGAGTATCGATTATAAAATCATGTCTGAGATAGGACATAAAGCTTACGTCGTACAGAAACTTATAGAATGATACACTTCGATAAAATTTTGAACTTATAGAATCCCGCGCCTGCTTCAACCTCACCAGATGGTGCGAGGGGGATGAGCTACTCGTTGATGTATTTGAGGGGTCATAGACAAGTTCCTATACTCATGAACGCCAATTTTTGATTGGTATTTAGTACGAGCATAGTATTGACGTATATTGCTATTGATCAAACATCAGCACTGTTGATCTACAAATTATTTGCAAAATTCGGAACTACCCCATGTGTTATGTATGTATTTGCGATTTGTGTAAATGTAGGTGATGTTTGAGAAACTCAAGATTGAAAAGGAAGAAGGCAGGGGAGAGAGCTCAAGTGCCAAACCAAGCAGAGCCGAAGCGGAGCAAACTACTCTACGCGCAGACGTCCCAGTAGCCGCAACAGCAGAGGCAGAGAGTCGAGAGCAACAAGAAAGCAGGTCCAAGATGGCGAGAATGAATGAAAAGCTCAAGAGGTTGAATTCGTATTCATCGTTTTTGAATGTAGCGACCCTGATGGCTCTTACTTGCCACTTAGTCTACCTGGGGCAGCGCCTCCACGGGACCTGATGAAGCTGTAATCTGGTGCTATTTTATGCAGAAGTTGGTCTCAGTGTGTATGTATTTGCGTGGGATTTGGTTTTTAAGTCGGAAAAAAAATTAACAGCTGGTGTAACAAAGAAACGAAAGTAGGAGTTTACTTTTACGTAATTATTTTATGCCTGTATAGTGAACTACACAATTTATTTTGCAGTGCAATGGATTTTAGGAACCAATATTTTAACTCTCTTCTAAGCTTCGAAGACCGACTAGAATTCTTTATTGCAGTCATTGCTGTGGTCATCTGCTAATGTAAATACAAATATGTTTCAAGCATTAGAAGTAAATTGGTTGATTATATTAGATTCAACTAGCGATTTTTTGAGTCTAAGTATTCGGTTTGGTGGTTTTGATATAATCACGACTGCTAATAACAGAGAAATGCAGGAGAGACTTGCTAAGATCATTGCATATAGAACACATTGATTTGCGAAAAAGAGTAATGCAATTATTGAAACTAAGGCCAGCACAATGACATTAATCAAATCAAACATTCATATACGTACGCTTTCATGAAGAAACTTAAAAACAATCACTCAGATGTTATTTCTTGCAACAATGCCCTTCTCTGAATTGTAAAGTGCTACTCCTTAATCTTATCCTTGGCACACTCAATCCTACGCTCAATGAATTCAAATTTTTCTGTCAACAAATTACTAATTTCAGTCATAGTACTGCAAGACCGCACATACTGTATATTCTCACCACTGAAGCACTCTGCAAATGCAAGATCTAATTTGGCTTTGCGGTTCTTCTTCTTTTGTTTCTCCAATTTCACATTCAACTTGGTTATATTTATTGTGAGGAAAGATTTCTCATTCATGATGTACTTGCCTTGTTTTCTCGGTGGCAAATTCTTCAGCTTTTCCAGTACGATAAATGCTTCTGCAGCGGAAGGCCAAACATCTGGACAGGATTCATAAGCGCTGAAAATGACCGCACACGCAAGAATTCCGCATAGAGTCGTGAGTTCCTTCAGCTTCTTTAACAACCCGGCCTTCCTTTTGCCAAAGGTCAGTTTTCGAGCAGATGCATTGGTGATGAGTTCGTATTTCAAATTTCTCACCGCCATAATCCTGCAGAAGAAGAGATGAAGTAACCTTTGAAAAAACACTTGCAAGGTTTGTGACGATCTAGAGAGATTTACAAGCAATAACAATATGAACATATAATTATCAAAAATAAAAAACAATATGAACATATGGTGATATGGTATCATATAGCAATTTATAAGGCAAACAACTCATTACTACTCCATGAACAAATTTCTATGTAGAGATGAGAAAATATGGTAATTAAAGACTCATAATTTGCTAGTTTCGGTAACTATATAATGATAACGCGTCAACAACGAGAAAAAGATTGACATAATTATCAACTTATACTTTGGTATATGAAGAGACCTGACATGTAAAGAATATTTTTCATGAATTAATATGCTTAATAAACTTATCTAATTTAGGAAAACAGATTTCTAAATGAGGTGACACGTGCTAGTCTATCTTACAGCGCAGCTGACTATATTAGTTTCAATGCATTTTGCGTCTATTTTGCACTCCAGCGGCTAACTCCTGAACTCATCCTAGAGATAACTTCAGCAATAATTTGAATGAAAATCTATCTTCTTTTATTGTTTAAATTGCTTCAGATTTGAACGTTTTAAAAATCAAAATGAGTTTTTGGTAATTGTTTCCTGATGTGGAGTTTCCTAAACAACACCTATCCTGTAATGATTTCTTTAAAATAAATTTGCGTCTTTCATTCTCAGTACCAGCTCTACCAAGGAAAAACATTCACATGGTGTAAAAATAGAAACTTATCAAATTTACCTATAGCGAATTAAGTCAGAACTTCAGGTATCTCCAAGGGAAATCTAGTTTTATTGACTAGCAAGCTTTCTTGACTTACTGGTTCTCCTGAAAATTGGTAGCCATCCAGCTTACTGTCGGAGGACAGGAAAGATCTCTTAAAATTGTTTTCCAGTTCGCCTTTCCAACTTCCAGCATTATACTCAAACATCTGCATAGAAAATGCAACCAGTAGCTCTCATCAGTAGGAAAAGAAGTTAAACAGCTTCAAACTCTCATGCAGGATCCTGAATTTGAGAGTTAAAATTCAATGTTGCTATACACTTGTGCTGATTATCTGTAACAAAAAGAATTTTGAAAAACAACAGTCAACAACAATCAAAAGCATAAAGCTGAAGGGAAACATAGCTGTCTCTGGTTCAGTGCATACTACCTAGTCACAAACAACTGAAGAAAATGATTAAAAACTACAGAATGCTTTTAGCAGATATTTGGGAGCAAAAACTAATTCTTACTATTTAAAAGGGGCAGGGTACAATAAATAAAAATTAAGTCAAATTGATGTTATTATCTTACCCAGTATGAGTAGAAAACATAGTCTTTGAAGTTCATAACATTCCTCACCAGATGCATTTTCCAAAAGCTAAGGGACTGTAACTGTTCCAATGCAACAATTACCATTCAGCAACAGCACTTCAAACATTTCTTGCCAATATTCAGGAAAGTACTTGAACAATTAAGGTTTATAATATACCTATATCAATGCAGCGTCAATAAGAAAATAATTTGATTTTGTTCAAGTGGGGCAGTGAAGAATCGTACATTTCTCACCGATAATAATTCAACATCCAAATTGGATTTTACAAGTGGCACAAAAATGGTAAGATGTTGCAGAAGCCACTTCTGATTTCTACTAGTCGTTCAGAGTTTTAATAGTTTTTTCTTTTCCATCACTTCCCCACTTCCAGATTCTGCTTCAGCACAGGCCCCACGTCAGCACTACCAATAATAATTCGCCAATTGGAGGATTCTTTCAATTTACTCATCATTTTGTGGCAGACTGAAATGTTATGGAATAAATTGAGTGTGGTTGCTAATTACATTACCTTCCTGTTCACAAGAACAATATCACTCTTTAAAATTGGAAACCGAGTGGATCTCTAAGAACTATTTTCTTTTTCCACATTTGAGATGGGCTTCATTGTTGTATGACAGTTATAGTAGATCCTTTAATTTTCCATCATCTTCACAGGAGCTGATGGTTAGAAAACTCACAGCTAGCTATTCCCCACAGAAGTTCAGCCCCAAGGCCCTTTATTTCCTATACAGAGATATCATAAACATTGTTCCAATACTTCTGATTCCCTTATTTTGTGTGAAATATTTTCAGATTTTTCATAAATTTCTCGACTCATTGGGTGAGAAATACCGCCCGCCACAAAGTAATGCACCTCACTTCCCACCTCAATCCAACTCTGGCCAGGTTCCTTCTTCACTCTTCGATCTTTCATTATTTCCCTAATGTTCATGGCCAAGACATCAATTCCAGCATCTGTGTAAATGTTGTAAAGAAGAACATATGATGAAGATTCCTGCGGGTCAAGCTCAATTAGTTTCTCCGCTACACGTTTCCCTGTAACAGCGTCCTTATAAAGCCTGCAAGCACTCACCAGTGTTCTCCATATCACTGGGTCATCTCCAAAACTTGAGTTCAAAATATAATTTTCAGCATCCACCAGTCTTCCGGCACGACTAAGGAGGTCAACAACACAGACGCAGTGCTCTAAATTAATTTTCATGTCATAGTTATTCTTCATGCTTTCGTAGTATCTGTCATCACCAAAAAGAAATAAACCATTCAGATCACAAATTTAGGAACATAAAGACATGTCTAAAAGTCCACTTAGGTTATGTCTTCAAATATAAGAAACATGATCGAACTTCCTGGCAAAAAAAATGGAAGTTCAAAAAATTCTAATGTTTTTTTCTAAATCCCAAGTGACTCTGAAAAAACATTCTACAATTCTTAGTTTTCTATGGTTCAAATACAATTAAATGGCTTGAAGCTAGCTAGTAAGCAATGACATATTAAAATTTGACAATGTAATGGTGGCAAATGGGTTCAACTTTCAAAATTTATGAATGTGATAAATGTGCATATGCCAAATCTAAAGACTAATGAGATGCCTATTAATTTCACTATAAGTCTATAATTAGTGATATTTTTCTCTCAAAATTGCAAAAAAAATTCTTAACTTCTAAGTAGCAGTCTTATCTACTTAACTCGGAGGACTATTGTTCACATAGTTATCAGAGGCGTGCTTGTCCTTGCCCAAGAAAAAAAAAGGAAAAAGAAAAGTTGTCTCTCGTCGCACCTTAGTCCTTCCTCAACAAGCCCTCCATGGCTACAAGCAGTAAGAACTCCAAGGAATGTAATTTGGTTTGGGTAAACTCCGCGACTCTTCATCAACTCAAAGAGGTTCAAGGCATCGTTTGCGCATCCATGCAGTGCATTGCTGTAGATCATCACAGACCAGGACACTGTATCAGGATTCTTTATCTCCTCAAATGTTCTTTTAGCAGAACCTATATTGCCAGACTTTGCATACATAAGAATCTGTGAGTTCTGAACAGCAGTGAATATCCCACTGCCAGTCTTCATAGCATATCCCTGGACCTGCTCTCCAGATCTTTCTGCAGCTAAATCTGCACAAGTACTCAACATAACTGATAGTATGAACTCATCTGGCTTCTTCCCAGATGCCATAAATTCATCAAACAGAGCCACCGCACTTTCAAATTGCCCATTTTTAGCATAACCAGCAATCATGGAAGTCCATGAGACAATATCCAACTTGGGAGTCAAACTGAAGCACTTAAACTGATCCTCAGTGGAACCCAACAAGGAGTACAGCTCAATAAGTGCACTCCCAATGAATTCATCAGATTGGACGTTGTTCTTACAGATATGGGTATGAATTTGTTTTCCAAACTCAATCGCTTGAATACTGTTACAAATTTTGACAATGCTTGAGAATGTGAAATTTGAGGGTTTTATACCCTTCCTTAGCATCTGAGAGAAAAGGTCAAATGCTTCATAAGCGCCCTGTTCATCTATATCCTCAATTTGGATGAACCCAGCGATCATAGCATTATACATTACAACATTCTGATTAGGACTTGTCATGAAAAGTTGAATTGCATCACCTAGATACCCAGTTTTTGCATACATATCAAGCAATGCAGTCCCAACAACACCATCCAAATCCAATCCAAGTTTAACAGTGTATCCATGAAGTGTTTTACCATATTCTATCATATTATCAGCATTTACATAACATGTCTTTAAAGCACTCCCAATCGTAAACGTAGTCAATTTTAATCCACTACGATGCATGTTCGCTAAAACGTTCAACATCTCCTCATAAGCACCAATTCTAACATACCCAGCAATCAAAGAATTCCAAGAAACATTATCCAGTTCATGAGAACAGTCAAACAAAACCCTAGCCTGATCAACCCTCCCACACTTACAATACATATCAATAAGCAAATTGGTCAAAAAAACTTGCTTTCCCAACCCACAAACAATAGCCAAACCATGAATTAGTTTACCTAATCCAAGATCATTTATTTGACCACAAGCACTTAGCACACCAGCATAACTAAACTTATCAAGCTTTAAACAAGCCATTCTAGCTTCACGAAACAGCTCAAACGCCTTATGATGAAAACCCATCTCGCTATACCCAGAAATCAAAAGATTATAAGAAATGACACTTCGTTCAGGCATTTTATCAAACAGTTTGTGAGCAGTATCCATCTCTCCAAACTTACTGTACATGTTGAGAAGATTATTGAGCAGGAAGAGGCATGGGTTGAAAGCAGTTTTTATGATGTGGGAATGAGCAAGTTTGCCATGGATTAATGACCCACATTTCAAAGAGAGTTGTACTAGTTTTGTATAGGCAATGGAGTCCAAGGTCATGTTTGGCGCACTTGTACCAAAACCATGTCGTGTTTGAAATTTGGTTCACTAGACCAGCTCGATTAATTCAATAATTTGGATTTACGGGTCATATTGTAATACAAAATTTTAAAAGATTATAAAGGGTAATTTTAGTTTTGATAAGAAATGCAAACATATAAAATTATTTTAGGCAAAATAGAGGTGACCACGGTTCGTAACCGGAACCGCCACCGGAACCGCCAGGTCACGGTTCAAAAAATATTGGAACCCGATTGAAATAAATATATCCTACCCCCAATATAAATTTATTTCCGGATACATATTTCTTATTTCAAACTAAAATTACCCTTTATAAACTGATAATTTGAGTATCCTCGTATCAATTATCCAGCATATTGTAAAACATGACATACAAAAATTTCTGGTACGTAATCAAGCACTAGAACAATTGTTCAAACAAAAACAAAAAACCCTAAAAATAAAACTCAATGAGCTCCACAATATTGCAAAACTCCAGGAGGAAGAGCGTAATCTCCCCCAGCACAAGATTTAGAAAACATAAGAAAAGTAGCACAACACTCTTCATTCACACTCCTCGACCCACTATAAAAGCTTCCAATTTCGGTCATACACCTTCCAAAAGGTACCGCAATATTGGCGCAGCCAAACACATCACTCCCCCCAAAATTCTCATCGTTATTGCTCGGCGGCGGCTGGGGTTGCCTTGGATACCAGAAAGACGGTGGCTGCGGTGATTTTGGTGGCGGCAGGCTAATAGTTGGGTTAGTGGGTTGCTGCAATGCTGGTGGTGTGGGTATTGGCGTAGGGTTGTTTGGAGTTGTGTAATAAGACTGCCATGGACGTGGAAAACTATAATAAGGAAAAGAAGGTTTAAAGTAGTTTGGTGGAAAAGAAAAAGATGAAGAAGAAGGGTTACAGTTGCAAGTGCATCGGCAAGATCTTGAATATTCGCCGCCGTAATAGCGTTTCTCCGGTCGGCAGCCGGAAGGACAAGTTCCACAATCACATGACGCCCATGGAAATGCTTCAGCAGCACAGAATGCTGTGCATAAGAAAACCGACAAGATTGAAACTGAAGCAGCACGGCGGTTTGCCATTGAAATTATGAACTTTTGTTTTTCTCTTTCGTTTGCTTTTAACGCTGTTCTGATTTTTGGCAAGTAGTCATAGTTAAAAATTAGGACAGTATTGTGATGGAGATTAGCTTAGATATACGCTAACTATCTGTTATCTGATTCCCCATTCTGTTCTGTTTGAATTTTTATAGCTAATTATTTCTACTACTGCTATTAAAATTCAACTGTTAGGATAAATTTAATTCATGAAGCCAAATTATCATGATAAATAATTGGTAGTTGAAATTGGCATATTGCATGCATGTATCCATCTATAATATATCTATAAGTGGAAAGGGAGACAAGTCAACTTATAATAATTGTCTTAATAAGATTTATTTTATAAATGTTTTTTATGAATATTATAAATGTTAAATAACAATAAAAGAAAATTCATTTCAGTAAAAAAATATAAAGCTAAATAGAAAGCTAATTTTAATATTGAAATATAAATTCATTAAAGTAGAGTTTAATTTTAAAAAAGAAAATATGAAAGATTTATATACTAATTAAAGAGCAATTTTTATAAAATTAATTATATAAAAATTACAATAATTTTTTTATCAATACATTTTTGGAGAGGATATAATTGCTTTTGTCCTAGGCTCTGTTTGTTTCAGCTGTTTGATGCAGCTGGTAGCTGGTGGCTGGTAGCTGGTGGCTGGTAGCTGCTGGCTGATAGCTGGTGGCTGAAAAATAAAATAAAATATTCAACTATAATTAGGAAACATCTGAAAAAAATTTAAACACAAATCAAACTACTAAACTATTTCTAAAAATAACTACTAAACTATTAAATCTAAAAGCTAACTAGATAAAAAATCTAGTTATTCGGTTTCCATAAGCCTTTCACCCACAGAGAGTGATGATAGTCAAGCCATTTCCATTTTGTTTCAGCGTCTTTTAGAGTACTATACATCTCTCTTTTCGATTTCTGGTCCAACAATAAAGTACTAAAAAAATGAATATCGCTAGCCTCTTGCATTTGTGGTAAACGAAGAACGTCATTCATAACTTCTTCAATGGAACATCCTGGGCGATCTCCTAAAACTCCACATAAAGCAGTAGTTTTATTTTTCATACTTTCTTGCATACCCTCATTTAATTCTCTAACTATATTGGTTACTTGTTCAGTACCCGACATCTTCTTTCCTTTATTCGTTTTTTTCCTATCTTTTTCCTCACTAGTTTGAGAATTTGTCCTCTTTTGCTTTTTACTACTCGGTTGACTAGCATTACTTCCAATATTTTCCAAATTTACTGTTCCGAAAAGAAGATCGGTAAATGATGACTCGTTGTTTAACCCTCCACTAGTCATGTCGTTTAGGTAATCATTAAAAGTATTTTCTGTATGACCACTTTGCTGTGTAGAAAGCACATCATCATGCGTAATTTCTTCAAGGTCACTAGGTAAAACTCCGGAAGATGGAGCATATGCATAATCTCCAGTAGCCACAGTACTTAAAAAGATAATTTCATATTTTTCATAAAGCTCTTTACCGATTCCTTTTTCACGGAATTTAGCAAAACTGGGGTTTTCCTAAAACACAAAAAAATAAATTAATAATTTATTATTAACCCATTTATATAACTAAAAAATTATGTAGATTTAATTAAAACTTACTTGAATTTTTTCATCCCACCATTCATTAGACGCAACGATTGTGCCAGTAATAGGATTCCACCCTAATCCAGTTGATTTCCCTTTCAGATCTTTCCAAATTTTCCACTGTTCTTTCATCCAATCCCATTTATGCTTTAATTGCTCTTTTGTAAATATTAAACCAATTAGTTTCATCTCATTTTCTACCCAAATCCATCCTTTGTCACCCCATCCACCTCCACTCCTCTGACCAATATTAGTTCCTCTAACACAAATATCAACAAATGAAGTAAATTGTTCATTTGTCCAAATGACTCTTCCGCTATTCTTATGCTTCCGAGACATACTTAAATCTATCATAAAAATTAATTGTAATAATTAATATAATGAACCCAATGAATAATTCTATCCGTAATTCTAGAAAAAAATGCATGTTATGTTATACCACGAGTTTATATAAGCAGATAATAGAACTTAAGATAATTCTGCACTATCATAATATATACAGTAGAAGACTTATATGAAAAGGTAATTCAATTTGTATGCACTTATATATTTTATATTGGCACATTATGTCTAACTAATTAGACTTGATATGTCTAAGAGCACGTATGGAATTTGTAAAAAGAACAAAAAGAAAAAAAAAACAAACCTGCAGCACAGCTCAGCTTTGCAATGTTGTAAGTTGGCTTAAAAGATGAACATTGGCTGGGTAACTTTTATCCGTCCTATATATTTTAATTTTTTGAAGAAAATCACAAGAGAAAGGTAGAAGTTGTTAGCAAGATATGGGCTACGTAACTTTCAAGTAAAATATAAAAAATTACACAACAATATACGTGTATTTTCTGTTAGTAAATTCACCAAATCTCTTCCCACAGAAATATCTTTTTGTTGTGAAGATATTTTCAAATTAATAGATATTAAATTGTTTAAAATATTTTAATAAGATATATAATAGAAAATCTGATAACAAAAAAGATATTCTTGTTAAAAATTTATATAACAGCAAAAATATAAGATTTCCTAATGTTCAAAATATTGCCAATTCTCTTTTCACAGAAAAATATTATTATTCGAAGTTTAAAAATAAACAAAAAATACGCAAACCAATTTAGCTGATAAGAAGCTAAAAGTTGACGTGAAATTGAATTCGTAAAATATAATACTAATTTTCCCATATTAGTAATCAAAAGTTTGGATGCTGGAGTAATAACAGCATGAAGAGTATACCCAGCCACAACTATTCATATGAATTAACAATATTGCAATCAAATAAAGAAATCCAAGAGTTATAATTTGTTGATAAAATTTATTTGCCAGAATCTAACCTAAATATTATACCTAACTGTGAGCAATTAACATAAATTGATTAAACATTAAAAGAATTGACAAAAACAATCAATAAATAACTTACAGGAGTAAATTAATAATTCTTCTGTCTTGGTTTCTTAATTGAGTTCTGTTGATAGAACACATAAATTTTATAGATGAGCGATTGAAAAATTTAAGAAGCCAATTTGTTTAGGTATTCTCTTTTATATAGGATGAGGATAATATTGTCAAACAAAATTTAAAAAGGAAACAGCTGAGAAAAAGCTACAAAATAGTGCTTTTTGAAAAGCAGCTGTTGGACATCTCAAACAGCTAACAGCAGCTGTTTCTAATTCCTCACCAAACAGGTAATTGCAGCTTTTCGAAAAGCAACAGCCAACAGCTGCATCCAACAGCTCAACCAAACGGGCACCTAGTTAAATCTATTTAGAGCACCTGTTACAAAGCAAATTAGTTTTGCAAACGAGGAGAATGAAAAAAAAAAAAAGAAACGAGGAGAATTATTACTCCAAATTGACCCTAACCATAGTCCCAAACTTACATGAGTTATCACTCGAGAAAATTGAGCTATATGGCTCGTTTTTTTTTTATAAAGTTTACATTAGCGTAAACATAAATTAGTCTTTTTAAATTTATAAATATACATAAAATTAAATTTTAAAAAAATTATAGCTTAAACATTGAAAAATATTTTATAATCCACTTATTTACCTCACTTGTGATAACTCTCTTTATATAATGTTTCATTCGTCCAATTACCTTCTAAAAGTGTATATCTCAAAAAACAGAATTCATGACATCCACTATTTAATTGACACGTCAGGTGATACAAAAAAATGAGTTAAAATAGATGAATTATATAGCATTATTTTTAAACATTAAAAAAAATTAAAAAAAATTATGAATACAGACAATTTTTAAGAGGACGAAATTCGTATTTACTAATTTTATTTTCTATTTTTTGAGGAGATCAAACTACTATCTAGTAGTTTTGAACGGTGTTACTGGAAGGGCCATTAATATCCTCAAGAAGATCCGCCGGTGCGGAGGAATGAAATATTTTGACATAATATACAACATAGGTCAATATTTGGTTTATGTAATGTATAATCAATGTTGTCAAAACCGACTCGGCCATTGTACCGGTAAGAACAGAGGATGAAAGGTTAGAGGTTCAACCGAAGTTAAATCGGGATTCAACCAGAGATAAAAATAATAATACATCTAATAATTATTTATATAATTGTATGTAATAAAAAATGTAAAAAAAAAAGAGAAAACCAACTAGTTTTAAATATAAGTAACACAAATAAAATCTAAACATATACAAGTTGTTAGTTTAGTGATGTTACATGTTGTATTCCATTTCCATAGCTGGGATCAGACCCCAGGCCTTGGCACTATTGTTTTTCTATTAAACATGTATATAGCACTTTGATTATTTGGTCGAACCGGCCGGGTACAATTTGGGTTTACCGATTTAGCCGTTGAAAATCAATGGTTATCTAGCCAGTTTGATAAAAAAACATCGGTTTTTTGATATATAAGGGTTATTAGGGCAATTCAAACCGGTGACCTGATCAGTTCCCGATATTTCTAGGTGAATCGGTCGGTCTGGTTCGTATTTGACAACAATAGTAATAACATATTAAAATAGTTATTGAATATAGAATGAAATAGCTTCTTTTTATTCTTTTAAAAGATTGCTAATTTCGTAAAATTATGAAATAATAATTTCATGAACCAAAATAAAAAATAACTATTTAAACTAAAATAATATATCATAAGGCATTTGTAATATATTATTCATTTACGAATTCATTTTCTTTCACAACCTTTTTTAATGTTTAAAAATAGAAAAAAAAAATATTTATTTTGTTCTCTAAAAATAGACAAACTAAATTATATAAAAACTAAGTTAATCATATTCTTATTAATTTTTCGTTGAACAAAGGATAACTTATCCCCTGAACTTGCATCAAAGTATTAAAAAAATTCAAAACTGAAAACTTTGATCAATTTATATTTTAAATTTGCGTAAATTTGGTTAAAACTCCTCCTCTCCACTCACCCCTCCGACAGTGAGGCACACTTTCCAGTTTCTGAAGGTGGTTTTTTTGGCAAAGTGGTTTTTAATGGTAAAAGGTTTAAAATGATTATAAATATTTCTTAACTTTTTTTTAACAAATAATCATTAAAAAAATAATTTAATCATTTTAATTTTAAAAATTTATATATCAAATTATTATTAATTAAAATTATAAAGGACTTTATTGTATTTTTACAAAAAAAATCAATATCTTTTAATTTTTTACAAAAAAAGTCAATATCTTTTAATTTTGTTCGTTTTCAGCGAGGACAAGCTCCTCCTCCTCGGAGCAGCAACTCCTCGTTTTTCATAGGAGCAACGAGGAGCAGATCTGCTCCTCGTTGCTCCTCGTCCGAGATGAGGAGGAGCAGTCTGAAATACAAATGAATTTATTTTGTTTTAATTAGGGTTTAATTACGATTAATTTGTATTTAATTATGATTAATTAATATTTAATTATAATAAATTAGAGTAAATTATGAATTTTATGATACTCTCTTTTTAATTTAGGTGTCACGTCAGCAAAAAAGATTGTTTGACCCGGTTTACAAATTCAGGGTATAAGTGATATGATTTTTCTACTTTAAATTTTTTTAATTGACATAAATTGTGAGGATAAAGTGATCTTTTATCCATTTTTCATTATACCAGTAGTTTAATTATATAGATATGTAAAATATTAGTAATTATTTATTTTAAAAATATCAATTCTTTTTTTTAAATTAAAACTAGGTTTTAAAAAATTAAATTAAATTATTAATTTTATATTGAATAAAATAATAATTTTAATTTATGATGATTAAAAAATTTAAGATAAATGATTAAAATCAACAAAAAGTAAGACTAAAATTTTAAATTTACTATTTAAATTAAAATAATATATCTATTTCAAAATAGAAAACTGTCATTTTGTTTTTGGGTGGGATAATTATGCAATGAGTCCCGTGTGGATTAAATTTAAAAAGAATTCCGTTCCTGCCTAGATCTTAGTCAACGGTCAACAAACAATCAACAACCTTCCCAGCCTCCTCACCTCCCAGTTCAAGCGCATGTTAGTAAAAGACAACAACAGATCTAATCTAACCACGCATCCAATCAAACCCTACCCCCTCCCATAACTCCCCCACATTTACTCAACCCAAAAACTTAACATCAAATATCTCTAAAAAAAAAAAAAAAAAAAATTCACATAAAAATAAGACCCCATTAAATTATTTCATCCGTCCCATAAATATAGACACAATTTTTATATTGATTATCTCAAAATATACACAAAATTACTATATTAATTACTTGAGATACTAATTTTATTCTTTATTAATTTCAACAATTTTTATTATATTCTATAAATCATCACTTATCCAATATAAAAAATAATAAAAAAATTAAATTTTATCACATTTTATTACAATTCCAAAAGAATTTAATTTTTTCATAATATAAATTAATAAAATTTAAAATATTTATATACTAATTAAGTTGAGAATATTATTGGAAGGCAATAAAAAATAATTACTTTAACTTCTATTTTTAATTATTATACAAACTCTATTTTATTTATCTTTGTGTGACGGATAGAGTAATAATTATTCACATTAATACGGAATAAAAAGTTATTTCAGCCTCTAAACTTATAAAAAATAAGTAATTTTCCCAGCAACTTCAATCAACTAGAATTTTTCTTATTTTAAATTTTTAAAAATAATATTGAATCGTTTCTCTTTTTTTTGTCAAAGATTGAACTTCATTAAAAGAAGAAAGATATATATATATATACAAATAGAAAATAACTTCTTAATACTAATGAGTAAGTCATTCCAAAATAAAATGATGAGAACTGCAAAGCAGTCGTTTATAAGGGCTTTTTAGCCACCGAATGGGCCATCTAATTAAAATCTAATTTTCAAAAATCAAAAAATTAGGTTATAAATATCAACTAAAACTATTCCAGCATTCTTGACGACGATGTCTGAAATCAACAATTCCTCCATTGCTGTTGTACTCCATTGCTGTTGTACTCCATTGCTGTTATATTTAAATTTTTTTCTACATTTCATATATTTAAACTCATTTCTTTATCCCCATATGCAAATAAACAACACATGGCACACAGCACAACCTACAGGCGCATGTTAGCATCGTTTGAAGAAGACTACTAACTCACCACCATCTCCTCCTTCATCTAATCCTAATCCATCTTCTTCCATGGATCCCACTCTCAGCAACAACACAAAACCTACCAATACTAACAAAAACCCACATCATCCAGTTCCTTCTAAACCCTTCTACATGTCAAATCCTTTATCTAAACTAAACCCACTTCATCAAAAACCTAACAAAATTTATCATCCGCCGCCGGAAGGTTATGTAGACACCCACTTGCAAGCTAAAGCTACAACTCTTTCAGCGGATTTTGATTCAATCAACAAATCCAAGCAGTTGAAAAGAAATGAACGGAGAACTTGTAAAGACAAGATCAAGAAGCTGTCGTCTGGTGATAATCAAGATTTGGAGAAGAAGAAGGATATTAATTGTAATGATAAGGAAGTGATGAAGGATCTAATTGAAGGTCTTGATATTAAGAGGATGACGGTATCCGGCGGTAGACGGCGGTCTTTTGGTGGTTCTCAAGTTGAATTAGGTGATTTTTTGGCCAATAATGGTGCTAAAATTGTGTCTGTTGATATGCCACCCTTTATGCAGATCCATGCTGTTGATTTTGCTAGAAAGACTCATGATAGTCTTGAAAAATTCACCTCTAAGACACTTGCGCTCACACTTAAGAAGGTAATTAATTACTCTCTTCATTCATACTTTTAATATTTATTTGTTGAGTTTTTTTTACTGCTATTGATGGTATTATTAATGTTTATATGTTGATTTTCTACTACTCAAAACTATATAGCACGGAAACTTGTCGAGTTTTACATTTCGATATTTTCATATCCTTAAAGCTTGTCAAAATTAGAAACCTCTATAGTTAATCATTTAAATTCTATTATTTTTATGAATATAGAAAATATAGTTTGGCCATGAACATTTTTATTGTGTATCATTTCTCGTTTCAGCGTTTCTCGTTTCAGCATTTCCGTTTCGGTGTTTGGTGTTCCGTAAATGATTTTGTGTAATTTTTCTCAGGAATTTGATGGGGTATATGGGCCAGCATGGCATTGCATAGTAGGGACAAGTTTTGGATCATTTGTGACACATTCAGTAGGAGGGTTTCTGTATTTCTCAATGGATCAAAAGTTGTATGTTCTCTTGTTCAAAACTACAGTACAAAAAGCTGATTGAATTTTATAAGTTTGTAGTATATGTAGTTTAGTGTAGCTAAAAGCTTAAAGCAATTCTTCCTCTTTTCGCACCTTTGTATATTGATTTTGCCTAGGGAAAGCAGTAATTTATGTGGAAACTTTCTACTTTTTATCTCTTGCTCAAGTAATTTATGCCTCATTGGCTAGCTCCAGTGGCGGAGCTACTCACAAGCGGACCCGTGCACCCGTCCTGGTCGGAGTTGACCGGAGATGTAAACTTCTTTCTAAAAAAAGTTATGATTCTTAATTTCTCCCTAGTACTTGATAATATTTTCTGGCTATGTCGTTGAGTTGTTCACATTGCTAGTGTCGTTGTATTTTTCTTCTTCATACTTAACTTTGTAATTGATTACCCAATGAGATCTTAATTCAAGACCTCAAAGTGTTGGAGATAACTTAACTTCAATGCTAATGGAGCTATTTCCTTTTGAAATTCTAAGTATATTGTTTTTCATTAAATGGAGAGGCTATTGGAAGCATTGTCCAATGTGCTCATTAACGCCTGAGATTTGGATAGCTCCTCTCCTTTTGAGAATCTATGCATTTCTTATTTACATAAGAATAACTATTTCTAAGCACGCCCGGTCTCCATGAGAAATTAAAATAGAGCATCTAATAAAGTATTTTTCACATATCAAGATTTACAAGACCGTTCCTTTTATTCTAATGCGACCGAGGGATCATGTCTGAATAATACATCATTAGGCTATACTATACATTTAGTAACTTCAGTTTAATAGTACTTGTTTATTTTTCTAATTTATCTTCTTTGAAGGTTAATTTGATGCTTATTACCATACATTGTTTAGTAACATAGAAGTAAGAACTATGCATTCAAGGAATGAAGTGGAAAACTCTGAGCTGTGTGTCTGTCTAATACTATCTCTTTGTAGTTGTTAAATGAAGTTCATGAAAAACGACTAAAGGTGTTAATATTTAGATGTTAAATGGCTATTTAACTACGTTGGATCTCCCATTGGCCAACCATAAAGATGAAAATTAGTTAATTACTAGTTGATTATGAAATGTGACAAACTGTAATTGGGACCAGAGTTGCAGGATTCTTCACATAACGAGAGTAGAGAGGGCCATTCCCTATCACTAGGCCACCCAACTTCTGACTCTCACTGGTCACTGCAAAAAATCAGTGATCAAGGATTTATTATCTTTTCACCGGCTGCTTCATGTTATTGACTCATAAATTAAACATACAGGGTAATTTCGGTCTTCTAAATTTGTAGAACGAGCTGGTATAAATCAAATTTGAGTTTTAACAGTACAATCTATAACTCTTTAAAAATGTTTTATTACTCCAACTCTTATATATTTAAAGCAAAATTTAGCATAAGATTAGATAAAAGTATATTTACTTTTAAATAACAAAAAAAAAAGATTAAATCACTAAAATTGCTGGAAAATGCATCTTTTTATTCTAAACAGTCCTTTCCTAAGAAAGTTGTCCATGGGCAGCATAATCGTGTCATTTTCTTACAAGCTGGCTATTACGTTGTCATTAACTAGAAATGTAAATAAGGAGGCAAAGTAGTTCTTGACTTCTTTCACACTCCTTCGAATTTGGTTGACAGCATTAGTGCAAATTTGACCCATTTGAGGAATTTGAATGTTAATTGATGTTTGGTCAAAATAAAGCAGCATTCAAACAATATAATGGTGTAGAATATGTTTTGTTGCCAAATTTCATTAAGATGTTTGTATAATTGATGGCTTCACAAAAACACATTATTAAACACCTTTTACCAGTTTTAAAGAGCTAACCCACAACTTACTATTTCTTTTTAGGCTCACATAAATGGGGTCTCTTGTCTTCATTTTTTTTTTTTTTTTGCAAGGGTAAGACATTTTCATCTAGTGCATGAGGTGGTTAGAGCTCTTCAATGGACCGATTATGTCCGGTTTGCTTCACTTGGTCCGGATTTAAACATTTATTTTTTAAAAAAATGTTCAGTCTTAACCCGATCTCGTATAGTTCTATGTTTTCATGTGCTAGTTTAATTTTTCTTAATTAAATCTATATTAAATCCAAAACATTGTACATTGAATATTATTTTTGTCTAATTTCACTGAAAAAAACCTCATCTTTACAATAATCTCTACGTAGCCAATATGTTATGAGTACCTTTATTTGTCTATTTTCGTAACTATAAGCTGAATGTGTTTGGATAAAGATCCTCTTATGTTCAGTCATCTTCTGCATTAGTCATTATAAATGAAGGGTAATTAATTTTAACTAATTTAGATTGTTTTATTCTATACTTTTTATTTGCAAACGAATAACTAAATATAATCTCTCATGTTTAAGTGAACGTGAAGGAATCCGACCCTATTTAATTAAAAAAACAAAATAATTGTACTTTTGTTTGCTTGTTTTGTCTTACATATATATTACACTTACAATAGGAATTTTTTTATCTAAATCCAGTTCATGAAAATTTTACAAATCTATATTATCAGATGTTAAAAAAAAGACAGAAAAGGGAGAAAATTATAAAAAGATGGAAAACTCATGCTAGAATTTTTAAGATTTGATTGGATATGTTTATGAATTTTTTATGATCAAATCTAGGTTGGATATTCCCTTTATTATAAGAAAAAATCAGGATAAATACTTTTAAAAAGAAAATATGTACCTCAATAAAGAAAAAGTTGAAAAATACTTTATCCTTTTAATAGTTTTATTTTTTACTCGAAGACATGTTTATATTATAACTATATTATTTTTTTAATATAAACATATTTTTTTACTCTCTCTCTCTCTCTCTCTCTCTCCATTTTGTCTCTTCTTCTCTATTTTTTTTATTTTTCATTTTTATTCTCTTCTTTTTCGTCATTCCTTCATCGCTCTGCCGTTTTTTTATTAATTATAAGCGATTTTTTCTTAACTCATGGTGATTATTATAATTTATTTTAACTTTCAAATGTAAATTAATTACTTTTGAATTTTTTCAGTTCCAGATATAAAAATCTGCATAAAAATAATTTTATGATGAAAACACGATTTTTTTGCAAAAAAAAAATTATCTGTAGAAATCAACGTCTATTTATTATATGAGTATCACTGCATTAGCATATCGATATCATAAAGCCTTTTCTCTCATTATATTTTTTTTTTAAAAAAGCTGCATGAATATATATATTTTACGGTCAATTTTAGAAAAAATTTATTGTTATCTAGTAAAGATTCATGTTTAACATTTTATTTACTGGAAAAAAATCCTGCATTAGCGCATGAAAGCTTAAATTTATCTATCGTCCCTGATTTTCGATTTTTTCATCACTAACATTCTTAAATATCAATTGTAGCGTGGAAACCTCTCGAGTTTCTGTTTAGAAGCCAGCAAACTCATTCCGTCTATTATTTTATTCACGCCATTAACACATGCTGACGTGGCATTTAAAAAATTAAAAAATTAAATAAAATACAAATTAGCTCCACCTCATCTGACACATTATCATAGAACTTTAAAAATCCAAAAGACCTGAAATACCCCTAAAAGAATTCTAGAAGAAACCTTTTTATTTCAGCCACCACCAATTCTGCCGTCGAAACCCACCGTCACTGCCATCATCTCTGCCGTCTACACCCACCATTAGAAACTCTAAGATACAATTTAGGTGGTTGTTTCTGATGAAACAATATCGACAGAGCTAATCATTGTCCTACTGTAAAGTACGGTACAAAAGTTCACATCTTTTTGATTGAAGACACCATTAGAAGGTGCTGATAGGAATCTTTTGATGTCTATCTGAAACCATAATTTATGGACTGGACTCCTACCGGCCGGTGAGAAAAGGCAACATTTTATTGGTCAGAGGCGGTATGCGGAGTGTTGAATTAAGATGATTGAGAGTCCAGGGGCGGAACCAGAACTTATCATTTAGGGGGTCGGGATTTTTTTTAATAGGACATCTTTTTTTTGATTTTTTTTCATAATTTTAAAGGGTAAGTGAATATTATTGGCTATTTTACATATTTTTAAGTTAAACAATCTATCATCTATTTTGGAAAAAAAATTACCCATGGATCAATTTATTATAGGCTAAACCCATTTTGAGTTCCCTAAACTATATATTTTTAGTTGATCAGATCTCTCAACTTCTATTTGGCTTCCTCAAATTCCTAAACTTTCATTTTATGGTTCATCAGATCCCTCAACTTCTATTTGGCTTCCTCAGATCCCTAAACTTTTGTTTTTTGGTTCATTGGGTCATTAAAGGGAGATCCATTTAAGGATTTAATGAAGTAAAAAACAAAAATTTAAGGACCTAAGGAACCAAAAAATAAAAATTTAGGGATCTGAGAAAGCCAAATAAAAGTTGAGGGACCTTATAAAATAAAAAATATAAAAGTTTAGGGATTTGAGAAAATCAAATAAAAGTTGAGTAATGAACTAAAAACGTTTAGTCCAGGGACTTTAAAATAGGTTTAGCCTTTATTATATTACATATCAATTAATAAAATGATTTAATTTATTAAATATTAATTAAATAATAAAAATAAATAACTAAATTATTATAAAAAATTTACTTTCATTCTTATGTAAATTTTTAATTAAATATATTAATGAAAACTAAATTTTTTCTTTGAAAAAGTTGTAACACTCAATTAGAAGTAACCAATAAAAATTGAATCCAAAATGTTAGTACACAGGTCAGGCCAAATGTTATAAAAAGGCCAAACCTTTCACAAAAGTTTTACAAAAGTCATGACCTTTCAATTTTGTCGATTTTGGCCAAAAATAGATTTGATTTCACAAAAGTCCTGATATTTCAATATATGTGCATGCCACGTAGGCGTCACATAGGTAAAGTTGAAATCAAATTGAGAGTTGGCCACAATTGAAACCAAATAATATGTTTTTGGCCAAAATCGACAAAATTAAAAGGTCAGGACTTTTGTGAAATTTTTATGAAAGGTTTGACATTTTTACGACATTTGGCCCACAGCTTATAACACATTGAAGGATAAAAGTAAAATGGGCCCTAAAATATGAAGCATAAGCCCATAGCATATTAACAAAGTTCCAAACCCTACTTTAAAAGTTGCAGCACCAACGATGGAGGCATAACTATTTACCGAAGAGGTTGCAAATTAGAGGGTTGACGGCAGAGGATTTGTGCACTGGTCCTTCACACCTCGCCGACGAAGAGGGTCGCCCGGCCCTTCTCGACCCCCCCTCGTTCCGCCTTGAGACAGAACCTGGAGAATATTCTGTTGTTGCGACAGGCTGAATTTCTGTGCTCAAATGAGCCAATCAAGCGCAAAATAAGGAGAGATTAAATGGGGCTGGCATAATTAGGAAGGAAATGACCCCCAACTTTCTGATCGGTCGGCGTGAAGCCTCAAAAAGGTATCTTGCTCGGACAGCCCGAGTCTTGCGAGAGCTATGGCTGGTGCATTCTTCTTTAAGATTAATGGCCCTCACATTATGTCGAACATGGCTGAAAGGAACGCTCAGATAAACTCTATTGATCGAGAAAAAAAAAAGACTAATGGTGAAGTGGAGAGATAAATAGCGTCGCAGCTTCTGCGGTATTAAATTCAATGGCTGTGACGTATGAGCCTAACAGTCGTCGAGGTTCCTAATGTCTCACAGAAAGATATTGGGGGCTTGAGGATATTAAAGCAGAACTGCAGAACTTGAAGAAACTGTTTAGTTTCCCGTGGAACATCCTGAGAAGTTGGAGAAATTTGGAATGTCGCATTCTAGAGGTGTTCCGTTTTATGGACCTCCTGGCTGTGGTCAGATGTTCCTTGTCGGGCAAACTCGGTAATTCTTTCCTGAGCTACTTACTATGTCGTTTGGACAAAGCGAAGGTAAAGTGTACCAAATATTGACAAAGCACGACGATCTGCTCCTTGCGTACTCATCTTCGACGCAACTCAGCGTGGCAGATATGTAAGAGACTCTCGCGGGGCTGCAGCTAGTCTCTTGAATCAGTTAGTTGCATAGATGGTTGGAATGACAGCCAAAGAGACAGTTTTCGTCATTTGAGAAACCATCAGACCAGACATTATTGACCCAGCACTGCTCAAGTGCTCAGGCCGGGTCGCTTGGACCAATTGACTTACATTCATCTACCAGATAAAGCACTATCTTAATCGCGAATGAAAAAAAATTCCTTTTAAAAAATTAGCTAGCCATGATGAACCATCTGGTTTCTTTGACGGTATAAATATATCAAACGCATGCCATACAATAAAGTCTAAACTGAACATATATGCCGAGACAACAGAGGAAATAAAATTTGCCGTCTATTGAGCAATAAACCATTGACTAGATTGTGGATTTTTGCACCTGAGATTTTCATTCTGTTGTGAGAAAATTGCGATATAAATGAAAGAGTGAGCATCATGAGCATTTCTAAGCTGGAAAATATTTGTTTGAATCATTGACCAAATAACTATTATTGACAAAAATAGCGTCTGCTTTCCTGATATATAAATAGAGTTTTTTTAACAGAATACAGATTTGTAATATATATAACTTAACGATGAAACAAAATGAATACATAATCTATAGTAATACTACTACCTTGAAGAATATATTATAGTATACAATATGTTACAGCTACAGCCATACCAAGTCAACTTCAGGGAGGAATTTTTCCAAGTTGATGAGGTATGCCGACGTGAACTCAAGATATATGTAACTCTTTCGACAGGCTTTCATCTACATGTCGCAGAAACTATGATCTGAAAGACGGGAAATCTAATATTAACATGACAGTTCTTTAGAATTCAAAACAGTAGAAAATTTAATAAACTTGATAATTGTCGGAAACAGTATGTATGCATTACCTTCTTCCATTTATTGTCTGGTCAAGCATGTGCATTTCCTCTGTTGTTCCGTGAGTTCCTGTCATATTTAATATGTTTCAACAGTTGGAAGTTTTGCATGTAATTAGTTCACTTACACTTCATTTCCCGTGTTAACATTAAAGAAAATGAAAAAGAATCTTGCGACGTTTCATAAAAAGAATTGAGATTCTAATAGTTGATTGCCCCATCAGCACCTTACAATAAAATGAAGAATCTACACAAGCTCAGCATAGCAAATACCTGAATTTTCTTTTGAAGAAACTTCACATACTCCACTGCCTCATCTAACATATCTGCAGTGTTCGTTTGCTGCACGCAACATACATGATAATCCCAAATCAAACTCGTAGGAATATAGCTTAATAAAGAGGGTTTGCAAGTAACACGTGATTAGAAGACAAAACTGGGTTTAAATCAAACTCCATGAATTCATTATGGACATTGGCATTAACATGTTGTATCTATTTATCACTAAACAAAAATCAGCATCTATCTTGAATCACAACTGTAGTGTGCACAACTTTGATATACAGTAACGTATAGTAAGATTGGGTGTGTTTATAATTAAGGCTGATAATATGTGGGCTAGCCATTCCAAATTGTGAGGTTGTGCCATAATAAAAGAACATAGGCCAGAAAAGAAGCCTTATGAGGCATATGATATAACCACATATGCTAATCTATCATGAAAATTTGACCTCCTATCCGCGCATGTGACACACTGATATTCACTCCACAAATGACAAATTTAAATTACGAAAATATGAAGGTTCTTCAAAGTAATCATAAAGAATGATTGATTTTGTGGTTTCATAAAGAATAGTATTATTAGAATTAAAGACGAGTAAAATGATATTCATGGAAATTTTTGCTCGAACTTAAGTTATGATCATTTTTTTGCTACCAGTTTTTTCAATCTAAGAGCATGGAAGAAGTTGAGAATGATATGATTTGTCCTATGTTGGAAAGGAAAAAATGTTGATGGTGTTGTATTGATAAAGACACATGTAACAAATGCCATTCAGAGAAACTTCGGTTCTATTCAGGTAAGTCTAAGTGCCCACGGGAAATTTATACGTAACTGCAATTGACTCCAAATTTCATAGAATGAGTTATCACATCAATCCTATTCTTCATAAATGATATAAATTGTATGCAATAGCAGGGAAAAGAAATGTCAGAAGGCATATGCATAGGGGTGTAAATGAACCGAGCCGTTCACGAGTAGCTCGGTGTTCGGCTCGATAAGAGCTCGGTTCATGTTCGTTCGTATTCTAAACGAACCGAGCTCGAACTTGATTTTATGTTCGTTAATATAAACGAGCCGAACATGAACACAGTGGTGTTCGGCTCGTTTGTGTTCGCGAAAAGCTCGAATAAGAGTTCATGAACAAGCTCGTTACGAGCTCGATTAAGAGTTCGTGAACGAGCTCGTATATAGTTCACGAACAAGTTCGTTTAGAAATACGATTAGGTGTTCGCGAACTAATTCATATTTAGATTAATTTGTATAATATGTTTCTAATTTATTCAACTCATATTCGCGAACGACTTCGATTAGATTGTTTTTAATTTATTCAGCTTATTTTAGTGTTTGTTCGTTTAAAAGTTCGTGTTCGTTCGTTTATCCGCTAAACGAGCGGGGTCACGAACGAGCTCGTTTAGTACTTATCGAGTTCGTTCGTGAGTTTATTCGTGAACGAGCTCGTTTAGTACTTATCGAGCTCGTTCGTGAGCTCGTTCGCGAACTTGTTCGTTTAGCGGCTAAACGAACGAACACGAGCTGAACACGAACCGAACATGAACACTATAAAATTTAAACGAACCGAACATGAACACTCTGTTCAAAGCTCGACTGAACATGAACCGAACATGAACACCTTGTTCGCTAAACGAGCCGAACATGAACACTCCAAAGCTCGGCTCGGCTCGGTTCATTTACACCCCTAATATGCATAATAAGATCCGGATGAATTGGCAAACTAAAATGGTTGGAAGGTAGGCTAAAATGTCAGCAATTGAGCAAAAACCAGATGTCGCTTATGAGGTGCCACCTCTCTAACAAATTGGTCATGCTCTAGAAGCAATATTAACCTCTATACCTGCTATTCCAAATGCATACTCAACTGACCATAGAATCATACCTACAGTAACTAAAATTTAATGTCTTAAATAGTTTAATTTTAAACATTTTTTGTATAAACAATGAAATCTTAGCATCAATAGGCAATCTATATATCAAAGTGAGTGCAACATAAATACATGCATCTACAAGCTAACATATTATCATAATGTGCTTCATACCCTCAAGAAAATATAACTACTAATTCTCTCATCTCCCGCTTTCCCTCTCATCGATACACGCACCCCAAACAAGAGGCTCATAAGACTGACACATGAGTAACTTTTTAATTATCTTCTTTCCACTTAATAATAGCTAATCTAAAATTTGATAAAACTAGCTACCAGTTCATATGTTACCTTAGTAAGAATCCCCATCAACTTGTTCACATTGACTTAGTTCAAAACTGAGCATACAGTTATTCCCAATTTATGGATTATGTGGAAGTTTCTTGCGTGACATTTATTTTGTCGCTATCACCCCTATCACAAAGGCATTGTCACATTGGAGACTGAGAGACTTTGTACCTAGCATAAAACAAATTGGTTTGAATGATTGCTAAAATCCGAATGTCTTGCAGAACTACAATTTTATATATGAAGACAAGAATAAGAAATCTATTCAGAAAGGGCCAAAGTTTCCTACAATGCAAACATAACGATTTGAATGGTAGAGGAAGTAAAATATATAGTTCTGAAGAGAAATCATTTGGGAGGGATGGAAAACATAGGGTTGTAATAATCACTACCTCAAAAATTACATTACTAGACTTCGGTAGAAATTTAGTAGACTGTGAATACTTTCAATGGAACTTCTTGATTTGGTTGCCATGAAATTTAGAAACATTTTCCACAAGCTGTAATTTGGTTAGTACGGCTTGCTACTATGACTTCACACAACACACATTAGGGTCTAATCACAAAAAATCTGCTGCAAATTGAAGGGGAGATAAGTGAAATTTTAGCAAAAAAGTAACTTGACAACTTAAAATAAGGTGCATAGAGAGAATCTCCTAATAGTATGCCAAAACATTATTCAACTCCAAATCATTTTCTAAACTACGTCTACATACGTGCATTAGAATGCCATTATTTCATCCACAGATCAATTTAAGGCCCTACAGAAATACAGATAATAGGCATGGATTATAAATTGAAGCAATCATCGACATCTTCAAATTTTAATTTTGTTTCAATTAACTTGATTCAGGTGATGACCAACAAAAAATTGACATGGTTTCAACTGAGGAAGGGGTGAAATGGTTAAACCTTTCAAGGCCAAATAGTAGAGGTGACTCTGTCACTGAAATTAAGCAAACTACAAATTAAATTTGATCCCAAAACAAAAACAGCTATAACTTTTCTAGTGACAATTAGCATAAGTGTAAAGTTTGATAACTTCAGATGCGGTTTACTACCCTAAGTAGGCATGAATCCAAACAGAGTAATTAGCAGAAACACAGTTTAATGTCACTAATTTATTATATTAGTGCTATAAATTCTCACATAAAATGATATATATATATATATATATATATATATATATATATATATATATATATATATATATATATATATATATATATATATATATATATATATATATAAACTAAAAGAATTTGATCTTGCAGTATGCAATCTCTGAATAATACACATATCTGTACTACTTAATTATAAGAACCACCTAATCTCGACCTGATAAAATTTTCAAGAATAGTTTTGTTACCTTATCCATGTTAGGAACCAGTTCCTGAAGCTTCCTTATTCGGTCACTAATTCGAGTTCTTCGAACCTAAATAAAAGAAAGGACAGTTAAAAATCCATTTAGGACTAACAATAAACACATTAGCCGTATAATTTCATATAAGCAATATGATTCAACACAATTACTTACCCTCTCTGCAATACTCCTAGGATGCGTGGCACAACCTCGCTTGGCGCGAATCCGACACGGAACGGAATCCTGCAAAAGCTTCTCCATTTCCATTTCCATCAAACTAGACATCCCTACGCCGCTAATAGGAACTTGACAAATTTGCTCTGCTTTCTACAGAAACCATCAATCACAAACAAATAAAACCTAACATTTTACTCAGTGATCAGACAATTAAAAATTGCAGTCTATATATATGCTTACCAAGAGAGAAGAGTGCTGCAAGTGAACATCTAAAGCCATTTTACCAGAAGGAGAAGCAATTTCCATATTTGGTGAGCTATATTCATAATTTGGTGCAATTCCAAAGCTAGTAGAAAAATACCCATCATTTCCAATCCCTGAACTCCCTAGAAAATCAGCTGGTGAACTATTTTGCCTTTGTAAACCAGCACCCGCACCACCCAAATCATACAAATCATTACTACTGCTAGTACCACCCGGTTCCACCGCAGAACCAGAAACCACAAAAGGCAGAAAATTTCTAGTATTTGCTTCTAATAATTGTGTTAACGTTTGGTTTGGCTTTAATGGGTCCTCTTCTTCTTCTATTACTGCTTCTTCTTCTTCAAGTAGTGTTTCTAACCATGTTGGCGGTGCTGACCTGAACCTAGCCAACCCAACTCGGTTCACTTCACCACCGCCGCCGCCGCTTCCGGACGATGTAGGTTGCATTTGCAATAGTCTCAACTACTTTCAGGAGCTTTTTGTTGCAATTTAGAACACCAACATAAACAAAAACAGAATCTTTCCTTTTTTTGTTTGTTCTTTGTGTTGCAACTTAACAAAAAACGACTGCAATGAAAGGTTTTAATCATGTCCAAATATAAACCGTTGGATATAGATAAAACTAGAAGCTCCGTATGATTGATTTTAATGAACGGTGGATGAGCGAGTGAGGATAAGGTCCACATCATTAGAGATAAAAACAAGGGTGCTGTAAAGGTGAAGTGGCTCGTGTAAGCCTTATAGAGACGCAACGTCACCGTTTTCTAGATTTGTTTACTGTATACTTGGCAGTTAAAACCTTCAAAAGTCAGAAGGTAGTGTCTGGAGCGTGTTGCTCACGGACCAATGGAAGAGGATAAGAGTGGGGTGGTAATGGAGAATAATGAAGCGCGTGGTAAAGAGAGAGTGGTGAAAGGAGGGGGGTTTCCATTTGGGGGGTTGTACCTTTACAAATGGTTGGCTTTTTGTGGCAAATTCAAGGAGAGGCGACCACCGATGCACCCATCCACAAAGGAACACATAAAAGTTAGTAAAAAGACTGCTAAACGACAGGACCAGCTTATTGAATCTCGGCTAAATTCATATTGGGGCCTATATTATACCCTTTTTAATTAATTCATCCCTAACAAAATCAATTTCACTTTTTCTAACTTGTTACAACTGAGGGAGCTCGTCATTAGTCATGCCACGTTACACAAATTTGCTGGCATGAAAGTGTATGGTTTGCATACGTCAAAAGTCTATTTCTCAATCACCCAAAAATCATACTATTAATACTAATTATCTTTATTTTAGTTTGAGTTCGATAAAAAAGTACATGAACTTTTAAAATTCTGCAATTAAAGATACGGACTCTATTTTGGATGTAAAACGACATCGTTTTAGATTAAAACGGCGCCGTTTTGGATGTAAAATTGCACTATTTTTCAACGGAAACACACACGTGCTCTTAATTGCAAAAATTTGAAAGTTCATATATTTTTTTTGCCAAAATTAAAAGATTATGTAAAATATCAAAAACACGCGAAAGTCGGTAATTTTTGGTGCATTTAAGCCTTTATTAAATGCATTTTTATATTTTAATATTTTCCATGTCAATTTTATGTGTTTTTTATTTGTAAATTGGAGCAAATTAGCGGAAGTCCCTTAAATATATCATAATTAACAGTTTGATACCTCTTATTTTAAAAATCTATTTAATGGTCTCTCAGTTTCAATTCCGTTAGCTATTAGGCCCTTCGTTAATTTCGACACTTACTTTCAATCAATTTGGTATTCCACTTTTAATTTCAGGAACGATTTGCTCCTTCACTTTTAATTTTATTAAACAATTTGGTACCTAACTTTTAAACAATTTGGTATTTCAGTTTCAATTCCGTTAAATGATTTGGTCCCCAAATAAACATAAGAGTCTCTAAATTAACAGAATTAAAACTGAAAGACCAGGCATTTGAAATTAAAAATATCAAATTGTCAATTATGGTAAATCTTAAAGATCTCCACTAATTTGCTCTTAAATTTATATATAATATTCATTCTTTATATATCTATCTGAAATCTAATATGTATTGATACAGTTTAAGAGACGTGTTATTTGTGTATCTTGTATGTATTATCATGTATCAATTTGTGTATTATGTATGTTATATTTTAGAGTTCAAATGCAACTTTTTCTTGGAAAATGTGTGAGCTATTTTTGAAATGTATGAGAGATATTTTTAAGATTTACGAGAGATGTATCTGACATGTTTTTAGGCTGTAACTAAAATATTTTCAAATTTTATCTGAACTGTTTTTAAAATACGATTATTTATATAGAAAAATATTGTATAAATATTTATCTTATTTTATATATTTTCAAATATGTACAAATTTCACTTAGACTGTATATTTTGTTTTTCCATCAATAATGGCAATGAAAAGATGATATTGCTAATGATTCATCTTTTTATATATTATATCATGTATAAAAAATTATTCATCGATGTGACGATGGAGATGAATGTAATATATGTATATTTTAAAAATATAGTAACTCTCGAAACTCTATTTTTTTTTTGGAAAATACATCAGAACTTTTTTGAAATATATTACAGATATAGCAGCCTGACATGTATCTGATTGTATTTCTAACGAACACTCTGATATGACATGTTGATATAATTTATTGGTGTTTGTTGTATTTTTGTAAAATATAATTTATTTTGGTAAATTTGTAAAATATAAGTTTTCATATATTTTTTTGCTTATTCCACATTTATATTTTTTTTAAAAAAAATTCTCATATATATGTATTATACATGACATAAGAAATTATCAGCTCCTCGCATTTTTCACTTGTTTACATGATCTTTGGTCTATCTTACTTTTTTAGTTTCCTGTAATTTTCTTTTTTTATTTACTTCGTCCTTATACTTTTATTTTTGTCTAATTTCTTTATAAATTTACTATTTACTTAGTTCTCTTAAGAGTTTCATTTTTTGTTTACTTCGTTCCTACACTTCTGTTTTCGTCTAACTTTTTTTAATAAATTTGTTATTTACTTAGATCTTTTAAAAGTTTCATTTTTTGTTTACTACGTCCCTAATCTACTTTATAAGGATCAAATCATTGTGAAATTTGATTGTAGAGGGACCGACCAAGTACACAAAAAATAAAAAATATAAGGACTAATTAAAGAAGTAAAGTAAATCAGGGATCAAGTAAATAAAAAGTAAAAAGTACAGGGATTTGAGGATGGATTAAGCCATTATACGTATAATATTTGGATGGATAAAAATTCTCATGAATAATTTAGGAAAGGCATAAAACTTGATAATTAAATATTATTTTGTGATTCAAAAAGATAAAAAAATCATTTTAGATGTTGTATAAAATAGAAAAGAATTCATTTTTATTTAGCGATTACTATTAATTAAATACAATTTATCAAAATATTTTAGTTAAATTTATTTAATACTATCACATGATGGTGAATTTTCACTACAATTTATTGACTATATATTAACTGGATTTTCTTGTATATTAAATAATTTATGTACAATTTTTTTATCTTTATTGAGAGACCCATGAATATATGACAAGCACAAAAACATACTACTATTATTGAAAAATATCAGCATGTATTGCATAAATAATAGAGCAAATTATATATATATATATATATATATATATATATATATATATTTCAAATCTTAATATTTTTGTTTTAAAATCTTATTTAATGCCTCCTATTTTTAATTAGGCAAACAATTAAAGGCTTTTGTTAATTTTTTATACCGAATAATTAACCGAATTGAAAATGAGGTTTACTAAATTGTTAACGGAGTTGAAAAGTGAAATATCAATCGTTTTTTTAGTGAGTACTAAGTCATTAATGGAATTAACAAAAGCCGCTAATTGTTAACGGAATTGAAGCCAAAGGTCATTAAGTAGATATTTCAAACAAGAGACATCAAATTGTGAATTATGGTATATATAGGTACCTAAGAGTAATTTCAAACAAAAAACATAAAACGGAGTATTATATATTCAAAATGTAGCAACGGTCAAATTTATAGGTAGCTGCAGTACATGACACTGAAACGCTGCCGTTGAGTAAATATTTGTTTTGCCTCTGCTGCAACCTGTTTTGACTACAGCATAGAAGATGAGCCAAACAAACAAACAAATGAACAATTACAATAACAGTAAAATGGAAATGGATGATAGTTATGAGTTCCAATCCCAAAGAACTAATCAATAAGACACAGAGATTGCCACTAATTTCTTTGATTCTTTTAGGGTTTTGGATTACTGAATAGCGCAGAGAAAATGGAAACAGAAGAAATGTGTTTCCAGATTGGCAAAGATCACTGGGCATTTCTGGTAATATCTGATTTTCTTTTTCATATCAGTTTATTATCCTTAGGGTTTTAATTCTTTTTGTTATTTGTTAGATTTTATCGCTTTGATTTATGTTAATTTATGTGTTTTTACATGTATATATATTCTTTATCTGCATTTGATTTATCTTTTTTATATGTTTATGTATAATGCCTGCCCCACTTAAAACCCTAAATTAAACTTGATTATCGTTCTCTGTTGTGATTCTTTGTTTGTTATGCTGTTTTTCTTTTCAATTTATGCTGGTTTTTATGTTTTTTTATCTGATTGTTATCTATTTTCGATGTTCTTCGTGATTTTTTATCCTTGGACAACGAATTATTTCTTGTTCGTTTCCTGATATTTGATATGTAAATATAGGATGAAATTGAAGCACCAATGTGGGCAGATCTTAATCTTGAAGTAAAATGTAATTACAAAGATTTGTAAGTATCTCATTATTATGTAATTGATTTTGTTTTATTACATTTTTTATATAATATGTGTTTATTGTTTGCCATATATTGCAGTGATGATAGGTGGTTTCACACTACTCATATGTAAGCTTCTTTTTTTCTTTTTTGCCCATGTCTTATATTTGTCTTATCGCTTTTTGTATTTTCTGAATAATATACTTACTAGTTAATGCTCAACCAATGTGACATTTTTAGGTTCCACCAGTGTTCTTCTCTCCAGTTAAAAGCTGCATTTGCCCATTCTGGTGAAGGCAATGCATCCTCCTCCTCACCAAAGCTTCCGTCCTCAGTCTCAAGATCAAGGGGCAAGCACTACACGAGCAGAAAGACGGGTGGGAACTGTCAAGATTTTGCATTGAATAAGAAGCATCCAGTTAAGGCCTTAAGTGGGAAGACATCATGGGGGAATTCAGGATTTCGTGAGGACATAAAACCTAAACTAAGCTTTATAAATTCCAAAGGAACCTCAAAGTTGAAAAGTAGTTTGATTGTTGATAGGAAGGTACCCAGAACTACAAAAGATCATTTTAAAGTTCTAAATGATCAAACACCTTCTGAAGGCAATATGAGCTCTGGAGTGGACAAGGCAAGTGAAAGCAACACAAGTAATATAACGAGTGAGAATGATCAGAAACTACAGCAGACGAACATGGAGATATCAAATCCAGCATTTGGAAATTCAAGCAGACTTGTTTCAGCCATGAGAATTAGCCTTAGAAAAAGCCGTGCTACAAGGCCAGCTTCAAGGGTTGATGTTAGTAGTAAAAATAATAGCAGCAGCTGTGGAAGATTATCGAGAGACAGCAACTCTGTGTCAGGGAAATCTAGTGTAGGGTCATCTTCTAACCCTGGTCATGATGTTAGCAGACCTGCATATGAATTGGTGCAGCAAAGAGACCAGACTCCAAGTAGCAGAATCGAGGAAAGGATGACTCAAGTAACAAAAAACAAGACTAAAGAATCTTATGTGTCAACGACTTCTAATATTCAAGTTAAATGCAGATTCATTAATTCTAGAAAAGAAGTAACTAGTATTCTCTCAAAGCCAACACAAAAAGATGCTGCAAATTCAAAGGTGAGAAGCTGTGAATTCAGGAAAATGCATTATGCCCTTAAGTTATTATTTGGACATCTCTATTTCAGATAAATTGCTCATGAAATATACTAAATATTAGAACAGTAAGCAACTATTAAGATTTATGAAACATCATAAGACAGATTTCAAATTGCGTAAAGTTTTGGCAGGTTAAGAGCAAGACTTTACATCCCAAAGCTTTAAAGCCACGTAAGGTTGATGAACAAAGCTTATCAACTGGTGCTGTTAAAGCTAAAGAGAAGGTCATAGTGAGTGCACGGAGCTACATAGTTAGTGCTGGAAATGAGAATCTAACTGGAAGAGTGCCCATAAACAAGAATCTAACTGGAAGAGTGCCTATAGACAAGAAATGGAGTAACCGAGACATTGCTAATGGAGTGATGGCTAGGAGACAAAGAGCTACAAAACTGAATTTGCCACAGAAGGATGGTAGAACAAGACATCAAAAGGTACAAATTTTAGCTGTCAATTTAGAGGCCTCCATTCTCCTGTGTTTATTCTTTTCTGAAAAGTGCAAACTACAGAATCTGGTCTCTGTTGAATTTCGAGTTTGTCTTTTTATTTCTGAATAAAATGATGCATACTCTGAAAATAAAATATGAACTTCAAGTCTTTGATTCTTTAAAATTTAATTGGAATTTCCTGGTTTAAGAAAATCTTCTTATAATCGTAGTGTGCATGATGATGTCAGTTTAACATTAGAAACTATTTTGTTGAATGTACTCTTTGGTTTACAACTACAAATAAGAAAATATTTCCGAGTTTTAGGTTGCTTGATGGGTTCAAATTGAAATTTGTTAAAGACATAACATCTGTAGGGTTAGATTCTCTGTTTGTTTCCTTAGTCTTACTGCATCCTAGGAAATTGAAATAATATCATGTGCTCACTCTTGGTTTTATTCAGAAGAATGTTGGTTGTTTGATGGGTTCAAATTGAAATTTGTTTAGACGTAACATCTGTGGAGTTGGATTCTCTGTTTGTTTCCTTAGTCTTACTGCATCCTAGGAAATTGAAATAACATCATGTGCTCACTCTTGGTTTTATTCAGAAGAATGTTGGTTGTTTGATGGGTTCAAATTGAAATTTGTTAAGACGTAACATCTGTAGAGTTAGATTCTCTGTTTGTTTCCTTAGTCTTACTGCATCCTAGGAAATTGAAATAATATCATGTGCTCACTCTTGGTTTTATTCAGAAGAATGTTGGTTGTTTCACTTCTGTTTCGTTGACTAAATCCCTGCATATGATAATTTACTAGCAAGTAAAGGGATGATATTGCTGCTAATTGGCTGTGCAAAACTGAAAAATTATGTTCAGTACAATTTTGATGGAGTTTTTCTTTAAGATAAATTTGGTACAAACCGAACCAAATCAAACTGAAAAATCAATTGAGCTGAATGGTTCGGTTTAAAAAGATTCAGATCCTTATAATACTAGTTCTATGTGGTTTGAACCAAATGCACACCTCTAGTTGCTGATAAGAAAAATTAGAATGATGTGTTCCTCCTTTTTCATCATCCCTTTGTGGCTCTTATGCTTTTTAAAAAGCCATTGTTACATTTTGGGGAGTCCAACTTATATGTGACAGTAACATAATATGAACTTAATAATTTATTCGTTTGTTTTGAAATCTGGTTTATGTTTTTGGCCTTGTTATCATAGTATTGGTTTGAAGGCAGGTAGATATATTTACATGGTCTTCTTTGGCATGTTAAATGGTTCTGGTAATCCCTTATTGCAGTGATTGAAGATAAAAATGAAAAACATCTCTTTGTGATATTTCCATGAGATTGACAAATTGAATGCTGGATGATAATCTGTGCCTTCTGTCGTCGTGATAGTCTTGTAATAGCTTTACTGACAATCTTATTTTTGGATGAACTTGTTGTGAGCAGGGAAAGATCAGCAGCCCAAGTAAGGTTACACAATCAACCCTTTCTACACGGAGGGTCTTTCTTCGATAAGTAAGCAGTACAGTACTCTAATTTTGTACATAGAGGACTTAACCTACTACTTTAACACACTAGAAAAAGAAAGTTAGCCCCAATGACTTTCCTTCGAGAAACTGAACTTCCATTTTACAGTTACAGGGGTAAATTCTGGTTTTTACTTTCCCCATATAAACTGGCCAGGTTAGCTTTCATGGGTAAAAGCTTTCAAGTCACTTTGTATAATTTTGAGCCTCCATGTAACTCCTTGTTATGCTTCCTTCTATTCTTTAATCTCAGCGTAATTACGAATGTGTGCATAACTGTGAATGTAGTGCGTAACTGTGAATGTAGTGCATTGCCAAAAACTTGAGCTTCTATTTCACTGAGTATGAAATTTAAAAGAGTTCGACTCGAGTCATGTTTACCCGTGACAGTAGTACTTTTCATCGTGGAGTCATCTCGTTGTTGTCTAATATTAGATTAGCACCAAACTGGACTTCCATGTGGAGCTTCAGATGACATGCGTAGCACAAGCAAATGAAAATGAAACTTAAATGTATAATATATGAGCAACTAATGTGGTGTTAGTTAAGCTTGCTATTCTAGAGCAAATCAATGTTTTTAACAAGAAGTTTGGAATATGCAATCAGATCATGCAATGCGTGGTAATTTAATCTCATTTGCCAAAAAAGAAGAAGAAGTGGAATGATTATTTATCACTTTTCACTCAATTTTCTCATGTATATATAATTTTCTTTTTTAAAAAGTCGAATTTAAGATTAGTTTGCACTTCAAAATTGATCATCAATTCCTGTCAGAATTACCAGACCGCAGGAGAAAGCAATAGCTGGGCCACTCACATGCAGGCCCATACATCTATTATGGTCAGAAACTCAGAATTGATTGGAGATGTCAATTCTTTTAGAAAAAAATATTAAATTATAAGTTCCGTCCTGATTGGTATGAAAAAATCGTAGATTAGAATTTTTCCCATGTAGTTTGTCCCGTTCGATAAATTTTGGTATTTCACTAGGTGAAAGGTGAGATAAGATGTCCCGCTCTTACCTCCTCATTCGATTACCAACTAGTTAATATTTTTTTTTTACTTCTTTGTTATTTTTCTTTTTAATTATGATATTTCTTATAATAGTAGTCGATTGTTTTGTTTTTCTCTCGGAAGGTATAGCAGGCAAGCCAGGTTGCTCAGCCTCTGCAATGATTGTCGCTCTCCATCTCTATTAATTGCATCAACCACTTAATCAAAGCATTGTGCAAATATTGAAAAACTAAATCTACATACTTGTAAATTTCCCTTTCAATTCGGCTTGAAAATTGCTTAGCATTTACACGTATTGATTAAAACCACTTTGATATGACTATGAGATTAACATTAACCTTAAACTGACCCCTTCATTTGTGGAATTCTGAATATTAACATCTCCCTTTCTTTCATTCTTATCTTTTACTTAATTTAATTCCTCTTCTGGTGAATAATTTCCTGGAAAACAATCCTTCCGTTTAATTTCTCCTTTCTTCAGGTACTTATTATTTAATTACTGTATTTGTTTAATTATGTTTTTACTTAATCCAAATCACAATAATTTCACTTATTACATTTAAATAGTTTCTTATTAACTTTCGAGATCCTGAAATTGACATTCTCATTCATTTACGAAATGAATCAAAATGTGCCCTTGTTCTTGTATGAAACTTGAATTATTGTATGTCATCGGGTACAAATAGATTTTTTCATAAAGTTTACGTTGATATTATTTGTGGCATTAAAATGCACCTTATAAATTTCCATCTTCTAATGAAGGCTTGCAATCATTATTAATTCATTGGAATCTGTATAAGCTACACAATAGAGAATAGCCCGCTCTCTTATATTCATAAGGGTGATGAAATTCTCATTTAAATAGAAGAATATGGTCGTATGGAGACTCGAACTCAAAAACGATCTCCATAAATTCTTACAAAGTGAGAATACTTATGAGACAAATAGAAATTTGTATCTGAAATTCTAAGATCTGAACATAATATCTCGTGAACTGTAATTGTATGAATTTTATAGTTATTATTAAATGCATGAAAATTTATTACACGTATTATTTTTTTCATTCTTTGTAGGTGAGGTTGCATAATTGGTATGGAGTCAATGAGAGGTCAAGGAGGCATTCAGATGCTGCTAACTGCAGAACAGGAAGCACAACATATAGTTTCTGCAGCTAGAAACTGTATGTATATGAAAATATAATAAGAAAAACATTTATATTTATTCTCATACTTCAAAATGTTTCATTAATTTCTATTTTTCATTTGTGTCAGTGAAGATGACAAGGTTAAAGCAAGCTAAAGATGAAGCTGAGAAAGAAATGGCTAACTATCGAACCCATTTAGAGTCTGAATATCAAAACAAACTCTCCGAGGTATCGATTCGTATTAAACCTTTGCACTATTTTAATATATTACTACTAAAAATTAGATTCGTATTAAAGTGATACCAAAAATTTAAATTTTATTTCAGGCGATAATAGTTGTCATACCGGTCGACATTTTAGTCGTGATTTGACGTGACACCTTAGCATATTGTTCTTGGAATATGCTACCAATGATTATCAAATAGATTGATTTTCATATCAGCAATTTAAAATACTTCGAGTTGTACCAAAAATTAGATTTTTGTTGTAGTGTTTTGATACAAATTAAAGTTTTGGTATCTAATTAAATTCTAGGGTAAATATTTGATACCACTCGGCCTTTTAACCCACCATTAAAATATGATTACTTGTAGCTTGCTATGCAAAATTATGATCTGGCTTTGATTTTTAATTTGTTTTCATATATAGACAAGTGGGAATTCTGGGAATACTGTGAAAAGACTTGATGAAGAAACTGAAGTAAAGATTAAGAATTTGAAGGAATCAGCCTCCAAAGTCCAGTCAGATGTTGTAGCTATGCTCTTGAAGTATGTTACTACTGTTTAGCCCTGCTTTTTCAAGGTTGGTAATAAAATAAATTTTAATTAGCATCAGATTCAGAGCCGTACCACCCTTCAACTCTTTGGTTTTGTATGGTACTCGATATGAATATTCACCTAAAATTCATAACCATATCGATTAATTTTTCTGTTTGGTTTAGTTTGAAAAAAGTCGAACAAAAAAAAATTCTTGATAATTTTTGTTCATTATACACCTTGATAAATTATTGGGTAATCTGCCCCCAAATAAAAAAAATTTAGGCTAATTGTTTGAAAAAATATAAACTGATCCTCTGTCACAAGTTCAGGGAGCGCGTTGACTCTTTGTTCATGGAATTATAAAGGGGTGTTCATTCAGTTTAAACGAAACCAAATAACATTAAAATTTTAACTTTTCTAAATTAGATCGAATCAAATGTCATTTAGCATTTAAACGAATCAACACGAACATAGCTAGCCCGAAAATTGAGCTAGTTTACATATTCTTTATCATCTACGAACCAGTTTACGAACTTTTAAACAAGCTCATATACGAGCCCGTTCATGAACTATTATACGAACTTATATATGAGTTGTTTGTAAATATAACACACTATTATATACTCGTCAATTGAACATAAAATTTTAATACAAACGAACACGAATAAAGCTGAATGACGAGCCACTTATGAGCTGCTTGACTTGTTTGCAGCCCCAACTTTATAGATGATAAAAATGTATTCAATGTACCCAGTCAAATAGAATAATATAATAGTATGATGGTTGATCGATTAATAAATGCGAATTTTGTCCGCACTCAAAATGTAGAAACGGCATAGATAAGATACGGAGAGCAAGAAAACAATACCCTACCATCCCCAATTGCCCATAACCCAGCCATGCACACACACACAATCCGCATATCAACGACATCGTATTTGAGGTGGTTGGCAAAACCGCCTTTGAACTTTGTAGGAGTGGTTAAAATATTCCCTACATACACCTGATTTAAACCGCCTTTAGAGGTCAGATTTGTTGTAGTGAATGTGAATGCTTATTTATTTTAAAATTGTCCAAGAAAATTCACAAGCAATTCTAAAACAATTTTATAACAATATTTCTTTTATTTAGACAAAGCCTCTTAAGCAATAACTGCAAAATAAAACAACTGAATTTCATACGATACGATGGTTTATTTTCTTAGTTTAGAGGAAAATAATTAAAGGCTGAATTTATTTAAAGGCAGACAGGAAACCCTAATCTCAGATTGTGATGTGTTTTTAAATAGGTCGACCTTCTGGTACGATTTTATCTTTGAGCCACATGTAGATTGGGAGGAAGAGATAATATATTGATGCCATCACACCCAAAATAAAACGCACCACAAACCCTAATGGGTTCACTTGCTTTGATACGTCCTCATCCTTTGAACCAAGCTGTAATAAAGACCAAACATAAATAATTGATTCAGTCTCCGATAACTTTCCAGATGTTATCTCACAGTCACAATTAATTGATGAATAGACTAGTCAATACGTTTGTGAGTGTGCAAGTGTCAGTGCCGTAGCTAAATTTTTTTATCAGAAAATGAGGAAATTATAATCGGCGATTTCTTGATATGTACAAACTAGAGCGAAGTTCAGAATCGAAATTATATTGTCGATCAGTTCCCACCAAAACGAATGTGTATGTTCAAATGAACCGAAAACAATTCTAATTTTAATTTTTCTTCAAAATAAAATAAAATTAAATCTTTTAAAATATTAAATTAAATCAAGCTAAACCGGACAATATTAATTCAATTTGATATTTTTCAGTTTAGTTTGGGTTGCATCGACAGCTAACTGAAACTTTTGTACGTTTAAGGTCAAACCGAATTAAAATACCAATTTTTTTTTTATACAAGTTCGAATCAAATAAAGTTGAATCTAATTTAATTATTTAGTTTTAATTTTCAGTTTTAGTAAAACCCTAGAGGAAGGTGCATGTGGGAGGTGTTCGCTAATAATTATGTATCCCGTTATTTCTCTATTCTTTTTGATATCTTTTTCAAGGATAGAGATTTCCTGAGTCATGTTCATTCGAATATGAGGGAATCCGAATCCCTTTTTCAATTATCCTATTCCGCCATCCTTTTCTATTTACTAGTCAATTCTTTTCTCTCCCGTCTACACATTGTAGATATAACGATTAACGAGGAATGAACAAGACAAAGATAATTAATTACCTGTAGATGAGAATCGCCAGATTCGGGTTTAACACCAGTTACGGAACAGCCGATGATCAATCCATGATGTCGAGCACCACGATACCATTTAGGGCCAATCGGCTTAAGTTGAATATCGGTAAAGCCGGCCTTTTGGAACCAAGCAATGTACTCTTCCTCCTTAGGGAAGAGCATCCAAACATCTGCAAAGAAGCGAGAAAGCCAATTGGAAGGGTAAACTGGACCGATTATGCACGCTTTTCCTCCTACTTTCAACACTCTATATGCTTCCTTTATTCCTCGTTGTGGATCTGGCCAGTACTCAATACTGACAAAAACAAACCAAATTAACTCAATAATGTGTCAAGATCATTAATTGTCTTTTGTTATGATTTCTTCCTGTAATAGTAGAACTTTCCTTGATAGAAATATATGAGACATACATGTCTTTACAAAAACATATAGGCAAAACAGAACAAAATTTTCATGCTGCCTAAAATATGCTACGTGGGCTGCCACACATGTTCCATTTCTTTTCCAATTAAGTGGTTAATTAATATGTTTAATACTGGTTAAATAACCACTTTAGTCATTACTATTGCACACTTGTATACTTTTAGGATATTTTTAGCCAACTTCTGCTGGTTCATTCCTATATTTTAATTATTTAAACAATATCATCTAATGTTATTAGTCTGAATTTTGCATTTTATTTTATTACTTGGTCTAATTAATAAATCTGTTAACTTTATTTTGGATAAATAATTAAACTAAAGAAATTTAGCTCATACATGATGAATAGATCAATTAAGTAAAATTAAAAATATTATTAAATTAGTTAAGTGAGTTTAAAATATTACTAACCTTTATTTATTATAACATAAATGTATGTATTTTATATATGATTTATTTGATGACGGTATGAGTATTTATAATTATATAAGTTTCTTTGATGTGATTGTTATAAGAATAACTTTTATTATTAAATATGAGTTATGTTTTACTAATATAATTTTTCACTAAAGTGTTAATTATATACTTTTTTAAAAAAAGGTGAAATAAATAATATATTCCAAATAACTAAAGTAGAACTTGCAATAACATATGAAGATCACGTTCATGATAGCAGGACTTTCCATAATAAATTTAGCAGAAATAATCTACTAAAATTATAAAAAAATGACCAATCATAAACAATTAATAATCCAAAGAAAAACAGGTTACCTTCCAGCAGAAACATATCGATCAGCATAATCAGTAGGAAACGGAAGATCTTCTGCATCACCTTCAATAATCATGCATTCCTTCAAAGCCGCTTTCTTCTTCGCCTTCGCAAGCTGATCAGGCGACTGATCAAGAATTGTGACATTCTTAGCATCCACATGCTTCACAATTTCTGAAGTAGTGAAACCGGTACCACCTCCGACGTCTACCACAATCATATTCCGGTCACTGAGGTCAGCCGGCTCTAATGCTTCTTCTCTCATTTTCTCAGTAAAGTGACAAGGGTTTAAGATATGGTCATAGGCTATTGATATGAGTCTATAGAACCAAAACGCCTCTTTCTTGTGCTGGATAAACCTAGGCTGAGAAGCTGACCTAGGCTTGGTTATTGTTTTTGAGTCTTTTGAAGAAGCCATTGATTTAGGAAATGGAAATGAATTTTGGGATTTTAAAGAATACCTAGTTGCTGAATGATTGGGCTATGCAAGAGAGGAGTGTAAGTTTAACACGGTATATATGATATATATATATAAGGTATTGATTGCCTTACTATTTTCTTTATTTACTGGTATATCAACGAGAAAACATGAGGTAGCTCTCGAGGTCTAGAGCTAAAAAGATGAACGAGCCTCAACATTCCGATGTCAAATTAGTATGAGTGATTAAAAAAGATAATAAATAGATAGAATAAACGTGAAAAAATATATATATGCATATATATATAGGCCTAATTACTTAAAAAACCCCACCTTAAAACAATTTTTCGTTTATACCCTGACCTAGTAAAAAGTTCATTTGTACCCTCTTTTTAATTTTTCGTTTTCAATTGTACCCCAAAATTTTATTTTTTTAAAAATTTAATTAATTAAAGGATGAAAATATTAAAAATAATTAAATAGAAGGGTTATATCATCTTTTTTCTATTTGAAAAAATACAAATAAGTTAAAAAATGAAGGATTATTTTAAGCTTTTTCTAGATAAAAAAAGTTCAATTTAGTGCTTTAGGGTAGAGTTGAAAACAAAAAATCAAAAAAAGGGTACAAATGAACTTTTTCCTAAGTCATGGTATAAACGAAAAAATATTACAAGGCGGAGGTTTTTTAAGTAATTAAGCCATATATATATATATCCAGGATCGTGTTACGTTGAAACGCCGCCAGCAATGCTGTCAGGGATTGTCCGGAGTATTGGTCTAGGACTAGGCACTTTTGGTTAATTGGAGAAATAACCAAATAAATTGCGGATATTTCAACTTTGGTGAGTACCCTTGAAAAACTCAATGCTAGTAATTATAGTATATGGAGTACTCGATCGTATGCAATTTTATTTAGTCCGTCAAGATATATGGGAGATCGTTGGAGGGAGCAAAACAACACTTCCGACAAGTAAAGATGACCTTAACTTGCTGGAGCACATCAAGGACGCAAAAACACCCAAAGAGGCGTGGGACACTCTTTTCGGAATATACGCTTGGAAAAAGGATGGTAATGTCCAACAACTCGAGAACGGGTTATTATCAGTATCACAACAAGATTTAACAGTGAGCCGATACTTCAGAGTTGGGTCATGAAAATAAAATTACGGAAACACGAATCAAGAGAATCATCACCCATGGGCTACATCAAAAGAACCAATTTTTGATGAATTAGAAAATTTGTTGGCTAATTAAGAAGAGTTAGAGAAGCAAATTTCTAAAATCTCAATTAAAGAAGAGGAGCGAACCCTCTTTAGTAGTAAAAATGTTAGGGATCAACAAGCTGTGAGATCAAAAAAAAGAGAAAAGACAATACAAAAAAATTAGCATAAACAACAACATGGAAGAAGTTGGCAACAAGGGGGAGCTCAATGCTTTTCATGAACTGTGAGAATGAGCATTGTTATTATCATGTGTCCTCTTTGAAAAGTTATGTTGTTTGCTTTACATGGTAATGGTTTACAAAAAATACTTTAGATTTATTGTTTTTATTTTTAATTAATTTCTGAATATAAAAATATAATTTTTAGGTTCATTATTTTTGTTAGCAATTAATTTCTAAATATATGAATATAATTTTTGGTTCATTGTTTTTCTTTTTAATTAATTTTTGAATATATGAATATAATTCCATAAAATAATTTTACATTTATAATCAGTTTACTACAAAAATATTTTAGATTAATTTATTTTAAATTTGCATTAAATTTATATTATGTTGATTTAAATTTTATATTAAGTTGATATTAATTTTATATTAAATTTACATTAAGTTCACATCGACCACCACAAAAATTAGCATCATATGTGCCATTGTTATTGCACCCATTAGCACAGCCTTTTAAAGTGTAAACTCAAATGGGTACTCTTATTTTAAGTTGAGTTATTTGTTTTTCTCGAGTCCAGTTGGACAAATAAAATTTAAATTCAGTTTACTTAAATTTATTATAAATTAAATTTGGTTCAATATGTTCATAAGAACTGTACCAAAAAATCCAGTATGTATATTATTTCAGGTTCACATACCGTTCACATCAGGTTGTTTTTCAGTTTTATAGACTGTCAATTATATTTTACTTGAAAACAATTATTCAATTCTTATAATAGATTATATTTTAAAATTCTCTTTATATAAAATATTAGATAAGATTGTAAAGAGCAGTAAGACAAATTTTATAAATAGAATAAATTAAGGTAGTTCGGTTGATATAGGTTCACATCAAGTCGATTTTTGCTTTTATAAACTATCAAATACATTTCACTTAAAAGAGATATTCAATTTGTATAATACACTGAATCTCAAAATTTTATCTATATAAAATATGAGTTAAGATTATAAATAGCAGTAAAACAAATTTTATAAAAAAAATGAATTAAAATAATTCAGTTGATATAGGTTCACATCAGGTTAACGTCAGTTTAATTTTTGGTTTTATAGACTATCAAATACATTATATTTAAAAAATATAATCAATTTGTATTTATATTAAATTTTAAAATTCTCTCTAGACAAAATGTCATTTAAGATCAGCAAGATAAATTTTATTAAAAATCGAATTAAAATAGTTCAGTTGATATAGGTTCACATCCGGTTCACATTAGGTTGATTTTCGATTTTATAGACTGTCAAATATATTTCACTTAAAAGAGATATTCAATTTGTGATTATATTTAAGATTGTAAAGAGCAGGAGGACAAATTGTATTAAAAATTCAATTAAGATAATTTAGTTGATATAAGTTCACATTCGATTCATATTTGGTTGATTTTCAATTTTATAAACTGTCAAATACATTTCTCTTAAATAAAATATTTAATTTATATATTATAGTAAATCTAGTTGTTTAAGGTCCATTAGAATGTAGACAAAGTAAAAATTTTCATTTATTCTTCATTTGGATTCTAGTGCTAGTAGTACAGCAAGTCTTTCTAATCATTTAATTAAACAAACTTTTAAAGCATGATGTATTTACCATCTTCAAACACATATAAATTTTACGCCTCTCACTCATTGAATTGTAACTTATTACTAGGGGTGAGCATTCGGTCGATTCGGTCAAAACCGATCAGAAAATGGCCAAATCGACCAAACCGAATGTTGTAATATTTTTGACCGAACCGACCGAACAAAGAAGAATCTGTTTCGACCGAATTTATTTTCAGTCGGTTCGGTTAAATGGGCTATTTATGGGTTTTTATAGGCTTTTTCAATTACATATGCTTTAAAGATCAATTAATTTTTTTTCACAAATTCAAATAATTGAATTCTATGAAAATTAGAAAGAAATCAAGCATTTTCTCACAAATCCAAATAATATACCATAACAAAAATTAAATTCAAAAAAGATATCAACCTACTTTTCATAATAAGCATTCAAAATTTTTAAGTATTCGGTCGGTTCGGTTAAAGTGTAAATTTTAAATTCTTAACCGAACCGTTAACCGATAACCGAAAATTTATATTTTTTTAACGGAACCGACCGAATGAAAATTTATCACCGAACCAAACCGACCGAAATTCACCGGTTCGATCGGTTTGGTCGGTTTTTTCAAGACTTTGCTCACCCCTACTTATTACTCAGTATAAACCCTTGTATCAATGTAGTAAACTCTAAAGTATAAAAATGCACATTGCCATCATTGATTAAGTTAGAATGATAAACTGAAAACAAAAGAATGCGTCTTATCCCTGAATTTGAAAATTTTCTACGTATAGCAAGTTCTCCTTTAAAGACAACCAATGACTGTTTAGCTCTTTTGCATTAACACATTAGTATCTGACGGAGGAGTCATCGCAGTACCAATGAAAGTAACAATGGTTTTAGAAATAGAACAACAGGAAACTGAAATGGAAAAGATGATACAAAAAACGCACATGATGTATGTTGAAAAGATCGTCGTCGGAGGTCCGACTAACCACCGCGGTCCCGCTACAAACCGATCAAACCTAATCTCTTTCCCAAAATTGTAATTCTGGAAGTGAAGGTTAAAAAGGGAAACAAATTAAAATGAGGTACACTCTATAAATGAATTTTAAAAAATGAGAGATTTTTGCTTAATTTTTTTTCATGAGTCACTAACATAAACACTATAAAAATTGGGTGATATGGTGTAATTTTTTCAAGAAAATAGTAGACTTTTAAAGCGTCTTATAAGTAGTAGCATTTCAGATCTAAATTTTTTTTCAAACGACAGAATAAAAAAAATTAAGGACAAATTAGAAACATTATGAATCAGATTGCAATAGCATTTCAGATCTAAATTCATTGGATGAATAATAATTATCTCATTGCTTGTGATTTTACTTTTTTTTGCTAACTTCCTCCATTTGAAATGGATCTCAACCATTATATCTAGAGAAATCGAAATATTTGATAGCATTTATCAAATTGTAAATTGAATTATTATTTTAAGTGATCCAGTTTATTCTAAAACAAATTTCATACATTAATATGATTAATTCTATCAATTTATTAGTTTTAATCAATTTAAAAAAGTAGAACTTTTCTAGTTTAAAAGAAAGAGTATATGCATAGCTTTTTAAAATAAAATTAAAAAAATTAACATATTTTTGTAAATTTTATTTAAATCAAATACACCCATAAAATTATACTCTTTAATAATACTAGTTTTGCATTACGTGCTACGCACGTGGCTCGTTAATTATATATTAATTAAATTAATATAATTATATCAATTTATTTTATTTATAACCAACATTAGTTATAATTGTTAAAAATAAATAATACTTATTAATAATAAATTTATTAAATTAATTGATTTTAATAATATTTATTTATAATTTACGGTACCAATATATTTTACATATACCTAATATTAAATTAGCTATTAATTTTTTTGAATTATAAATTATCTTTATGATTATAGCGATATTTATAGTTTCCCAAAATATTCTACTTTCTTTTTCCATATAGAACACAGTTTCTTACTTAAATAGAACTATGTTTTAAATAACGAAATAAGTATAATTCAATTTTATTCTTAATTAATAATTATAATTATAAAACTTTGATATCTTTTATTTTCAATTGGAACTCAATTCCTTATTTACATAGAATTCTATTTTTGATAATAAAATAAGTAAATTTCAATTTTATCCTTAATTAGTACTTCGGAGTAATAGCTGTTAAATTTTAAATTAGATTATTAATTAATAATAAATTTAAAAGAATAATTAGAAAAAGTGATTATAATTTTTAATTCCGTAAACCAATTTAGTCCCAATTATTTTATACTTATAGATAATTTTACATAAAAACAATTGCAGAAGTTTGTTATAAAATCTTTAAACTCCCGGTTAATTTCAAATTAAATTTCAATTGACTTCAAATTAAACTTTTTATTCATAAAAGGACATTTATATTTCTTGTAGGTATTAAACTCAAAATTAAACACCACTTTATATTATATTTATGAAATTAAATTAACATATATAAAGGGATGGGTACCGTCAACAGTAAAATCAAACCATTGACGGCTGCCAGAGAAAAAACAGAAAAAAACTCTAGACGGCTAGGATTTTAGGGTGATGGTCTTTTATAATGTATTGTTTCTGTCTTTTATAATGCATTGTTTCTGTGGTATGGTTTGAATTTGAGTTTCTTTTCCATTTTTTCTTGAAGGATTAAGATTTATCTGTTAGGAAATAAATCAATCATTAATGTTGATTGATATGTAAATTGGTTGTAACTTTATTTAGAGAGTAATTAGTTCCTAATTTGTAGCAAATCTTGATATTCTTTTGTAATCACTCCTGTATATATAGGAGGCATTCTTGTATTAATAAAATCATCAATTCAGCCTTATTCTTTCTTCTTTTTACATGGTATCGGAGCAGGTTTTATATCTGACTCTCTGAGCTGAATTCTTTGGCACTTCTTTTTAGTCATCACCATGGATGGAGATGGTGTTTCTTCATTTCAAAAATCATCCGGCAAATCAGATGCCGATTCTTCAAATCCATATTTTGTTCATCACTCAGACCACCCAGGTCTAGTTCTTGTTTCCAAACCTTTGAATGGAGACAATTATTCTGGTTGGAAGAGGGCAATGACTTTGGCCCTAAACTCCAAAAATAAGCTATGCTTTGTCAACGGTTCAGTTAAATCTCCATCGATGGAAACAGATCCAGAAGGCTATGCGACTTGGTCGCGGTGTAATGATATGGTGCACTCTTGGATTGTCAACACTGTCAGTCCAGAAATTGCAGATAGCATTATCTATTATTCTACGGCTCATGAGGTATGGGAAGATCTTCATGAACGTTTCTCTCAAGGCAATGCCCCACGTATTTTTGAGATCCAACGAGAAATCGCTTGTCTTCGACAGGAGCAACTATCAATCTCAGCCTACTATACCAAACTGAAGAGTTTCTGGGATGAGTTGGCTTCATATTCAGAAACTCCACAATTAGAACAGCAAAAGCTCATGCAATTCTTGATGGGATTGAATGAGACCTACAGTGCTGTTCGTGGGCAAATACTTCTTATGAATCCTTTGCCAACGATTCGTCAAGCCTATTCTGCAGTCTCTCAAGAAGAAAAACAACGGCTTCTCAGTGTTTCTCATTCTCCAATTGAATCAAGTTCAAGTGCAGCCATGGCCGTGCGCCATAACACCAGGTCTAATTCAAACGCAGGAAGAGGAGAAAGAACCGCAAGATCTGATCGTAACTTTCGCTCACAAGAAATTCGACGTTTTGAGCCGGAACGTCGTCATGGTGAACGTCGTAATGGTACAGGTCGGGGGAGACCAGAGTGCACACACTGTGGACAACCAGGACACTGGGTTCAGTCTTGCTATGAAATTGTTGGTTACCCATCTGGTCATCCCAAAGCAAAACAAAGTTCTGGTATGAATTTTGGCAGCCAACATAACAAAGCAAATCTTCATTCTGCCAATCAAGTCTCTGAGATGTTGAAAGAAGCTTGTGGGTCTAATGTCATTCTCTCTGATGCTCAGTTTAACCAGTTCATGGCTCTTTTTAGTGATAAAATTCAGAACTCTGGGCAAAATGCAGGTCCAAGTGCAAATGCAGTAACAAAACCAGGTTTGGCCGAGATCGTTTCCCGCAATTGGATCATTGATAGCGGGGCAACAGATCATATTATATCATCATCATCTTTATTAAATTCCACTAAAAATTATTCATTGTCACCAGTATTATTGCCTAGTGGAGATAAAGTGGATATTGTTGCTAAAGGATCTTTTCCTTTGAATTCCAATTTTTATTTACATGATGTGTTGTCTGTACCAAAATTTAAAGTAGATCTTATATCAGTGAGCCGTTTGACAAAAAGTTTGAATTGTTCAATGACTTTTTTCCCTTATTGGTGTATCTTGCAGGATCTTGCAACGAGGAAGACGATTGGTTTGGGTAAACAACGGAACGGACTGTACTACTTGACGACATTAGCAACAAAAAGACCTGTCACCAACTCTTCTACACCCACCACACAACCTGCTTGCAATCACACCATTAGCTGCTCCACTGACCTCTGGCACAATCGTCTTGGTCATATATCATCTTCTTGTTTACATTTCATAGCAAAACATTTCTTAAACTTTTCCATTCAGCCTAATAATGCTTGTCATATATGTCCTTTGGCAAAACAGAGTAGATTACCTTTCAATACTAGTAAAATTTCTTCTACTCGAGCTTTTGAACTTATTCATTGTGACATATGGGGTCGATATCGTTACTCATCCCTTTCGGGAGCACACTATTTCCTTACTATTGTCGATGATTATACCCGTTTTACATGGATTTTTTTAATGCGGCACAAAAATGAAGCACAACCAATTTTAAAACATTTTTTTAGTTATGCTCTCACCCAATTTGAATCTCGGATTAAAATTTTTCGTAGCGACAATGGAAGCGAATTCATATCACTCCGCTCTTTTTTTTCCGACAATGGTGTTATTTTTCAGCATTCTTGTGTTTACACGCCCCAACAAAATGGGGTTGTGGAACGCAAGCATCGCCATATTCTTCAAGTTGCTCGTGCTCTAAAATTCCAAGCCCACCTCCCTACTCAATTTTGGGGAGAATGTGTTCTTACCGCTGTTCATCTAATTAATCGCCTACCTACCCCAATTCTTTCTTATAAATCGCCATTTGAACTTCTCCATTTAAAAATACCTTCTTTTTCTCATCTTCGCGTGTTTGGGTGCCTTGCTTATGCCACCAACATAAATCCTACTCATAAATTTGATACTCGAGCAATTCAATCCATTTTCATTGGTTATCCAACCGGACAAAAAGCTTACAAATTATACAATTTATCAACACGGAAAATTTTTACTAGTCGAGATGTCAAATTTCATGAAAATATTTTTCCTTATGCTTCGAAACAGCCCAGCCAAGTATTGGACCAACAATCAGGCCCAATTCCGTACCTAACTCCTAATGACTTATCTTTAGAGTTTCCCACTTCCAGCACACCTTCTACTTCCTCTTCACATCCAGATACAAATACGTCATCTCTACTTCCCTTACCATCAAGACCTCCACCGCCTTCCTTCCGTACATACTCTCGCCGTCCCTCATTTACCTCTTCTCGACCCAATCCACTACCTTCATCACAGCCCAACCTACAACATGATACCCAACCTGAACTTAATCGTGCCGTTATAACCATACCTGATTCCGCACCTGAACGCGCAGACCCCGCAATTCCTCCTATTCGTCGCTCCAGTCGTCAGTCCGTTCCTCCCATCCGTTATAACGACTATAAATGTAATCATGTTAACTCTAATTGGTCGTCTTCTTTGTTGCCTGGTCCAGTTAAGGGCACCCGGTATCCTCTGGCTCATTATCTCTCCTACAATCGGTACACACCACGTCATCAAGCCTTTTTGACTCAGCTTCAACAAGTTTCAGAACCTCGCTCGTACTCTGAAGCCGCAGCGCATCCTGAATGGAAAGCGGCAATGGATTCTGAATTACAAGCACTTCAAGAAAATGGCACTTGGACATTACAATCTCTTCCGGCTGGCAAAATTCCGATTGGTTGTCGTTGGGTCTATAAGGTGAAACATAAAGCCGATGGTTCTGTTGAGAGATATAAAGCACGGTTAGTTGCAAAGGGCTTCACTCAATTGGAAGGGGTAGATTATCAAGAGACATTTTCTCCCACTGCAAAAATCACTACGGTACGGTGTTTATTAGCTTTGGCAGCAGCTCGACGATGGGTATTGCACCAATTGGATGTGAACAATGCCTTTCTTCATGGGAATTTATCAGAGGAAATTTATATGTCCCCTCCACCGGGTCTTCGGCGACAGGGGGAGGAGCATCTATTTTGTCGACTACATAAGTCTTTATACGGTTTGAAGCAAGCCTCAAGGCAGTGGTTTGAGAAATTTTCTGATGCTATTCAATCAGCCGGGTATGTACAATCTAAAGCTGATTATTCATTGTTCACTAGAAAGCATGGGAATTCATTTACTGCACTTTTAATCTATGTTGATGATATTTTGATTACCGGGAATGATCTTAAGGCTATTGACTCTATTAAACAGTTCTTACATAGTCAATTTCGTCTTAAGGATCTTGGAAATCTGAAATACTTTCTTGGCATTGAGGTATCTTCTTCTAAACATGGGATATATGTTTGTCAACGTAAGTATGCTCTAGAAATTATTGAAGATACAGGTTTATTAGGAGCTGCCCCCGTTGATACTCCTATGGAAAAAGGTTTAAAGCTATCTGACGAGAGTGATTTACTCAAAGATCCAGGAAAGTATAGAAGATTGATTGGTAGGCTCATTTATTTAACCGTTTCTCGCCCTGACATTACCTATGCAGTGCATGTTTTGAGCAGATTTATGAATCAACCAAGGAAGCTTCATTGGGATGCAGCACTGAGAATTGTACGTTACCTCAAGGGTGCTCCCGGAAAAGGTTTATTCTTCTCCTCAGATAATGATTTGAAATTAAGAGCGTATTGTGATTCTGATTGGGCGGGGTGTCCAATAACTAGAAGATCCACCACTGGTTATTGTATTTTTCTTGGACCCTCATTGATTTCCTGGAAGTCGAAGCGTCAGAAAACAGTTTCTTTGTCTTCAGCAGAAGCGGAGTATCGTGCTATGACAGGGACATGTTGCGAATTGACATGGTTATCCTATTTGTTTAAAGATCTGAATTTGTTCTTTCATGAGCCTGCCTTACTGTTTTGTGATAATAAGGCAGCTATACACATTGCGGCCAATCCCGTGTTTCATGAGAGAACTAGACACATCGAAATGGATTGCCACTATATTAGAGACAAAATTCTAAATGGGTCTGTCGTTACAAGACATGTTAACTCAGCTCGTCAACTAGCTGATGTGTTTACTAAGCCATTGGGGAAAGACATTTTTGTTCCAATTATTTGCAAGTTAGGAGTGCAAGACATCCACTCTCCAACTTGAGGGGGAGTGTTAGGAAATAAATCAATCATTAATGTTGATTGATATGTAAATTGGTTGTAACTTTATTTAGAGAGTAATTAGTTCCTAATTTGTAGCAAATCTTGATATTCTTTTGTAATCACTCCTGTATATATAGGAGGCATTCTTGTATTAATAAAATCATCAATTCAGCCTTATTCTTTCTTCTTTTTACATTATCAACGAAGTGTAATTCAATTACCAAAAAGCGAAGATAAATCGAAGATCATCAATAATAAAATGAAATCGTTTATGAGTTATATTAGGTTTATTTATTTTTTATTGTGTTTTTTTGGATGTTTTATTTTATTCTTTCTTTGTGAAATGTTTGTTGTCCTTCCTCTGTGGAAGGTTTGTTGTCTCTTTTTTATGAAGGAGTTATCAAGTGGTGGTTGAACCGGATGATGTGAGTTTGCAGGTGATGGGTGATGGATGAAGTTTGATGGAAGATTGATTAAAGACTGTACTTAATTAGCGAAACATTTAATAATTTATTTTTGTTTTCGTAAGTAAGATCTGCGAATCAGACAGTATGTTGTTTGTTCCATGTCAGGTCATCGGATTTCGTTTTCAAATTATCTCGAATTTTTTACAAATGTAACTGTTTCATATTCGATTTAATGAAATTTGACGAATTCAAAAAAAAAACACCACTTTATATATTCATGTAAATATTAAACGTCAAATAAAATATACTACTTTTTTTTTGAATGTTTCATAAGCAAATAACAGTTTTTAAATTTTTTTTTTTAATAATTCAATTCTATCATATAAGACTCTACTGTATCTTTTAAGGAAAGTGGCAAATTAATTTTTTTATATGATTATAAATAATAATTATATATAACTATTTAATGGGGTGCAATTAGTATTTTATTTGTGCCGAAGAGGGCCTTATTGCTGCACGTGCAATTTAGTGAACGTATCCTAACAGTATTTGGTTAATGCTGAGGAACATATTTTTGATATCTTGAAGAAAGGAGGATACGAAGCCTTCTTTTTTGGAGGAGCATTTGTAGGTAATAAATAGATCAAATTCACAATTTCCCTATCTTAACAGTATTTTATTTTTTATTAATTACTAATTTAATTAGAAATAAATAATGATCATAAAACCAATTACTAATATAAATTTAAAAGGATTATTAAGTAAATTTGCTTGTCCCCGTAAATTTTTACAATAAAGTGACAAATAAATTTTTAATAGAAAAAAGACAGATAAAATTTTCATAAAAAAAAAACAACCACCATATTAAAATTTTAAAAAACAAAATTAATATAACCTCTAACCAGTTTTATCTTCAGTTTTTGAAATATTTTGATCTATCTCTGACTCTTGATTCACATATATATTGAAATTGATGTGTTTCAGCTATTTATTTTATTCTATGTAAATAAAACAATATAAAGAAAAATGATTAATGTAAACGGTAAAAATAAACAATTGAGAGCGGTCGAAAAGAAAAAAAGAATCTTGACGGCCAAGATTTTTTTATTTAAAAAAAAAGAGAGAAGGCTAGTTTTAGATCCAATAGAAAGTTACATAATTAATATTTTAAATCTTTATAATTTACTTTTATTTATTTTTTCATTATATGCTTATTAAATACTTAGACTTATTCACTTTTTAGAGTAATCACAATAAATAATGGATTTTTAAATAAGGATATATAAAAAAAAATTAATTTTAAAAATTATAAAATGGAAGTGGACAAAAATATTGAAAAAAGAACAGGAGATGAAAACAGTAACATAATGAATAAAAAAAATAAGAAAATTACAGATAAAATGGAACCTTATTAATAATCAATGATGGAACCAAATTTTTAGAGTAATGTAAGTAAACAAATTACAAATAAGATGGAACCTAATTAACAATCAATAATGAAAATCAAATTTTAGAGTGATGGCCGAATAATTGAATATATATTTTTGTAGTTTTAACTATTAATTGTTAATTACAGATACAAAGTTTAAACCGAAAATCTTTCAATGCTTTTAGAAATCCAAGTTAGGTTGACATTTGCATTAATCGAATATTGATCAGTTCATGTTTTTTTGGGAATGTAAATGAAAGATGACATATCAGAGTGGTCGGAAAGGTTGAGCATCATATGGTTGATCCGTGAAATGAATGCTCTCATTGATTGATTGATCATTATATTTAAATTAAAAATTATGGTTCTCAATCCACAAGTCTTTATAAGAAACAATTAAATACAAATTTGCAAGAAAATTAAAAAAATGTCGAGTATAAAATTTCAAATCAGAAATAAAAATTATATAAATTATAAAATTTAAAAAAATATTATTTTTTGTTGTTAAAATTATTTTTTAATACGGCTAATATGTAAAATAAATATCAATTTAATTCCGCGCAAATGTGTGGGTTTACGACTAGTTTTATAAATAATTCCAAGAGCAGTATGGATACTACTGTCATGTAAAACAAGTCAATGGCCACAAGTTGTCAACCAAATATGCATGGGCCTCATTAGTATATCAGAATCAATTTATGGGCAAAACCAGCGTCGTGTTTTTATATAGCTGGGTCGGTTCCATCGAAATAATATCCAAAGAATAAAATCCAATTTATAACTTGAATCAAATTAACAATTCAAATATACCTCTAACGTCTTAAAAAGTGAATAAACATACCCCGATTTTCACTCATAAACGAGACATTGGGGCCTCGTTGTTCACGTTTTAAGATGTTAGAGGCATATTTGAATCTTTTCATACGTTGAGGACTTATTTGATCCTCGCGCCAAATTTTGGGGGTATAACTGATCTTTTTTCCCAGCTCAATCATGCACTTTAACTCTGATTTTAATTAGTCGTCTGTAATGCAAACAAAGACTAATTCCAAATTTTATGAAACTTTATCCAAAAATCCAATAAAATATAAACAAATAAATTATTCGAATTCGACTTATATTTTATTTTTAATAAATTTTGGAAGATTTATTAAGTTCAAATCAGTCTCACTTGACTAAAATTATTATGTCCAAATTTCATAAGAATTTGATGGTAGCTTCATCAAATTTTTTCGCAAATATTGACACTAAAATTATTTACGCGGGACTTATAAATTATTTTTGTTTAATTTAAACTAACTAATAATATTTATTTGTTAAAAATTGAAACTAATTAAAAAAATACTCTTTTTCTTTCTTTCTCTCCACTCCTCCACCGCCTTATTTGTTTATTTTTTCTTTTTCCTTTTAATATATATATATTAACTTATATTCTTTAATTTAACATCGAAACTTTCGAGTTTCGACATTTTAATTTTAAAGTTTTTCAAACAATAAACTCTCTATTTAGAGACATATATTGATATATTAATTATTAATATATTTATTTAAACGCCGCTAAAGAGTATATTCTTAAATTTATTAGTCACGTTCACACTCGTTTATTGAAATTTAAATTTCCAATTTAAATTTTAAACTCCTATTATTGTAATTTACTTTTAAAGATATGTATAGATTAAATTTACGTTGAAATTTATTGTACGTACTCCCGGTTTATTGAATCATTTCCCGTAATTTAATTTAATAACCTTAAATAGTCAAATCTGAGTACTAACCTTTGAGTATTAAACTTAGTTTTTTGAATAGTTTTTTTTAATATTCGAACTCTCAAAATATTATTTTTAATATTTTAATTACTCCAATTTGACCTCGTGACACATTTTAATTATTTGAAATTATGGGGTGTTATAATAAATAATTGTCTTTAATTAGAGCATTTTATAAAAAATGAAGACACATTTGCAAAATTTAGAATATTCATTGTGTTTTTCTAACTGTGTGAAATTGGTAAAATTTACAATTGTTTAGGAACGGAGGGGTTATATTTTTTTTAGGACAATCCAATCTTGAAGCTTCTGTACTTTTTTTTTCTTTCTATGTGGCTGTTTTTTAAAATTTTGTATTCATTAGATTCTTTTATCTCACAAATTTAATTTATATGTCATCTTTAAGACGGGATCGTATGTGCAGTGGCGGACCTATAATTTTTTTTTATAAAATAGATAAAATTATACTTAAAGTTTATAAAATATGCAAAATTGACAAAACATAGATTTAAGGTTGGTAATGCTATAAATTTTAAAACGGATTATTTATATATTTTTAAAAAATAATAAAATAATTAAAATGGATAATTGTCCACCATAATTTCTTTTTAGGTCCACCCTTACGTGTGTGCTTAGTTGCTATAGAAAAAATATGTTTATTTTTGGTAGTATCATTTAATCTTTACAAATGATGGTTTTATGTAATTTTTCCAATGGACCTATTCATACTTGATAGTAATACAGTGAGCTTTAATTCAATGGGTTAAATGAAGATAACATATTTGACTTTTATTTTATGTACATGTGGTGGCAGGTTACTGAGACGATTAAAGGGAAATGCAGGTAGTAGTTTGCAGGCAAGGGTGGAGCCAGCACTTATATCCAAATTAAGAATATCTATTCAAACTTAATTTCAGTAGGGTCCGTCTATACGATTTTATTTTCTTTCCAATTTTAGGAAAAATTAAAATAATTAAAGAGAATTAAATATATACAAATGGCTATACAATATATGAGTAAAAATTATATGTGGACTTTTTTAGTTAAAAACAAATAAATAATTCTGAAATTTATGAAAAATGGACGATGTTATGATTCAATCATCAGTTTAATGGTCCATCAATTTCTGCAATCTTTTCTTGTTTTAAGCGGTTGAACTATATTTTTAATTTGTAGGCAATAGTACCGATCATATTTGATTTTTTTTCACAGTCAATTTTATTGATCTGATTGGTCGATCTATGTTTTAAAATACTACTACTATGTTTGGTTTATAAAATATGTGCGGAATGAAATAGTTATTCCATTTAAAATCACTGTTTTTTTTATTTTAATTTATATAATAGTTATTTTATAAAACTGATATCTATGATTTGGTGAACACTTTAAAAAAAATAAGATATAGCTGTTTTATATTTTATGAAATAGATATATACCATTTTATACTAGTATTTCATTTCGTAAATTAAAGATGGGCTATGTGAGTCGGAGGAGATTTAAAACCTTTATTTTTTCATTTTATAGTTTTGATTGGTTGAACTCAAGATAAAGTATAAAGGTTTTTTATTTAAACCTTTTCGTCAATTGTTCTTGACAAAATGTCTGCACTTGACATGTGCGTTTACTTCTTCTTTTTCAAAAATAAAATTAATTTATAAAGACATATATAAATATACCATATGATTTATTCAAAAAGAAAAAATACAATATGATCCTTTGCAATGGCTGGTTGTGCCTTCGAAGATTGAGACCAGTAACGGATATGGACTTTTCTTTTAGGGGTCCAAATTGGTAAAAAAAAATTAAGAGGAAATAGTTTATTCTTATCAAACTTAAAGAGTAAATCTTTAAAATAAAAAAATATCATATATAAAAATAATTATTTATTCAAATTATTAGAATGGTTATTTAGTTATTGAATATGCATGTCCACATAATAAAATAACTCAAACCGTAAATAATGAAGGTTGATCATTTATTCACTTCTATATCGTGATCTAATTAAGTAAATATATATTTTAGAACAAATGTCTCTTATTTAATATGAAATTGACAAATTTTCTCGATAAAAAATCTACGCGAATTATGTGAGATTTGATATTTTATTAAAATGAATAAAATTTAATAAATAAAGTATCTATTTCGTCCAATTGTACTTAAAAATTTATTTAAAATTGGTTTGAAATTTATTTTATTTTATAAAAATGAAATTCATATAAGTTTCTTTGATATAAGTATGACTAATTATACAAAATTTAACAATAAAGTTATTAAATAATTATTTGTAGATAAATTTTGTAAAGTTATATAAAAATTATTTAAATCAAAAGTATCATTTTATTTTTGATAAAGTTATAAAATTTAATCCGACGCTAAATTCCTGGTCGCTAAATCATTTAGCTACGGAAAGAAAAAATTAACGACGGACATTAAAAAATTTAGCGACAGATTTTAATCTGTCACTAATTTTTCTTTTAATAAAAATAAAAAATAAACTAATATTTTTAATTAAAGCTAAAAATGAAACATTATTTAATCTATAGCCCAGGTCACCCACCCACCACCCGAAATCGGTCACCTATCATCATCCTCCTACAATTTTCGCAAACTTCCCAGTAGGTCAGCCATCCTTCCATTACTCTCAGCCAAACCTCTTTGTCTCTGTAGTTTCCCTGCGCGTAACTCCATTTTAGCTAACTCAGATTCTTGATACATATCTATGTATATTATATTTAAATATAACTAAAAGGAACGAATATTTACTCCTGCAATTAACTGCCGCATTATAAAATAATTATTTTTTTCATACTAATTATTTTTTAAATAAATAATTAATAAATTATTTTTTCTAATAATTATTTTAAATAAAAACAACAAATTATTACTTTTACACTTTATTACCGCATTCTAATATAATAATTTTTTTGATATTTGATAATTTTTTTAATAAATAATTTTTTTAATAAAATTAATACTTTTTGCGACGGATTGTGTAATCTGTCGCTAAATGTAATAAAAGTAACACTTTTAGCGACAAAATTTTAAATCTGTCGCTAAAAGTGAAAAAAATTGGCGGGGTTTTTCCCGCCATTTTAGAGACGCAAGTTGGCGGGATGAATCCCGCCATTTTTTTGAGGATTTAGCGACAGATTCAAAATCCGTCGCTAAATTCGTCGCTAAATTTGATTTTAGCGACGGATTCCAAATTCGTCATTAATCGACTGTTTTCTAGTAGTGAATCATAGGTTTCGGACATTGTTTTCAGCAGCTCCAACATTAACAGTGATAAGATTTATTGGAAATATGGAAGTTTGGGTTATACTCCAAGTTCCTTTGTGAAGCTTCAACGAAGACATATTCATACTGATAAACCCTTCCCTTGTATTTGGAATTACATTTCACCTCCTCCAGTGAAATTTTTTATGTGGACTGCATTTCATGGTCGGGTAACCTCTCTGTCTTTTCTTGCTTCTCAAAACATTAACACAAATGATTCTATTTGCTGTGGTGTTTGTGGTGATCCGGAAGATCAAGATCAGATTCTTATGCACTGTCCTTTTGCTAATTCTGTTTGGAATCTAGTTTTTTTGTAAATTTGGATTGAACTGGATTATGCCGAGGATCTTTGATGATTTTTTGCTGCAATGGAGATTCTTGATTCATGTGGGTAGATACTTCAAGTTATGGTGCTCGATTTGGGACTCGATTATTTGGAACTTTGGAAAGCACGTAATAAGAGAGTTTTTCGAAACAAAAATACAGTTTTTTCACTATTGTCCTGTGGAGCTTTAACAAGGCGGTCTTTTATTTTCGATGTAATTAGGTTAGATTTTCTTATTCTAGTATGGATTTTTTTAAAAATTCAGATTGTATTGTTATGAACTTTCGTTGGTTCTCTTCTATCGCAGAGGCGTAGCTTTTAGTGCGCACTTTTGTGTCACTTTTTGTGTGTAAGTTTTGTCTTAGGTGTTTTGCCACTTCTCGTGGCTTTTTAATACAAATTCATTCATAAAAAAAAAACAATATGATCTTTCAAGTTTGAACTATCAAATACTAAATCAACATTCAAGATAAGCAAAAAATAAATCGAAAAGGAGAAAAATCTAGGCATGGATCTCGTGTCTTAACTCAACGAAGATCTATGTTTCCGTAGAGCGGGGTACTTGGATAATTGTTTTCGCCGATTTGACAAGCAATCCGCTCTATGCAACAAAAGCTAGTATTTTTCGGTTTTCATATTCAAAAAATGCTAAAAAAATAGATTTATAAACCTCTCCATATTTAGATCTAAAAGAATATGGATCTTAAACTCGAATAGACGCTAAAGATTCTTGAGCGATCTAAAACTTCGGATTAAGAAAGTGCCAAAAGACCTTCAAAATTTATTCAATTAAAATAAAATCCAAACAAATACCTTAAAAAAACTTATTGAAAAAAATAGATCTATAAATAATAATACTATGGGCGGAGAGAAGATGATTTTCTGGTTAAGCGGAAAATCATCTTCTCTTCGCCTTTAAAAAATGAAAAGAAAAAGTTGTTTTTAAAGTGAAATGAGAGCACAATTTTTAAATAGAGTAAATGTGTGTTTACTTGGTTACTATTCTACCTTATATTTTTTTGAAAATCTATTCTACCTTATATAGTTCTTGAAAAAAAATGGGTTAAGGTTCAAACTGAATTCTCAAACTTTTATGGAAACTTTAGATTCTACATTCCAATACATTAAACGACAAAGATATTAAAATAAAAAATTAATAAAAGATTCAAATTATAAATCGACATCATATATTATTATTTTTCAGTTAGAGTGTGTAGGATTAATAATTCTTTGTTAGAAATATGCATCAAATTTTACTTTAATGATAGATTTGAGACATAGTAAATATAATAAATGTATACTTATCAAAAAAAAAATCTTTGTTTTTTGCTCTTACTAAAATGCAAGATGGTGGAATGAATTTTTTATAACCACTTTATGGGGGTTGGTTCCTCTGAAATAATAAGAGAATGAAATGGAGAATAAATTATTTTTACTATTTTTTCTACTTTATCCAAAAATAATTTAAAAATAAAAATAGATTATTTTTTTATTGGGAATGACTCATTTCTCTCATTCCTTTCAGAAATTAATTTTCATTTTTATAGTAATTAAATTAAATTTTAGTTCAATGTGTTAAACCAAAAAAAAAAAATACTAATAAATAAAATAAGATACATCTAAAATTAATTAAATTAAATTTTAGTTCAACGTGTTTTGCAAAAAAACAACTAATAAATAAAATAAAATACATCTGAAATTATAAAATTATTTAAATTCCATTTCCTTTTCCATTCCGATCATGCACCGGATACAAATGAGATTACACCATTAGACGATATTCTTGATTAACTGATAACATAATAACATTGATATGTTTTTATTGACCAAAAAGTAAAGGTATACATTGTTGTACTGGAACAAGAAGCACACTGAACATAAATTAAGTGTCTTAATCACACAAAATACATAACATAATAGGCTAAAAGGATCAATAATTAACAAGCAAAAACAACTAATTGCACTATGCCTTCAGCTTAATTAGCTTGCTCATGACTGCCACTGGTGCCTAGCTATATTGCATGCTCTGTAATCCAAGTGATTCTCACAAACTTAACAACTGCCATAAATTGCTATCGCACCCCTGAAATTATATGAAACTATTGTCTCTCCCTTAAATTTTAAAAAACCAAAGTTTTTCTGACTTTGAGATCATATTAGAGAACTGAAATCCCATATTTTTTAATGGGATTTTAGTTAAATGGAAATATAGTGTTAGGGGAAACAATAATTTTTTTTAAAATTTTGAAAAAGAAAATAATTTTCATATAAACTCAAGGGTGATAGTAGCTAATTCAAATACTAATTAATCATCGAGATTGACTGGATACTTATCTATGCAGTCCTTCCAGGCACAATTAAGTGCGGGTTTAATGTCTCGAAGCGCCACCCATACTGCACTATTACATTTGAAGCCACCGCCGAGGCCGATTTGCCACACACGGTTTCCTTTTCTCATCTTCTTCTTCGATTCAATGTACCCTAACTCATACCAAATCGAACTTGACGAAGTATTTCCGAATCGATGAAGAGTCATCCTGGACGCCTCCACGTCTTCTGGTGAAAGCTTCAAATTCTGCTCTAGCTCGTCAATTATCGCTCTTCCTCCGGCGTGTATACAGAAATGGTCGAACGCCGACTTGAAATCCGGCACGTACGGCTTCATCTTCGCTTTAAACAGCTTGTTAACCATAAGAGTTGCTAAGTAGAGAAGCTGCTCGCTAATCGGTAACACCAAAGGACCCAACTTAGTGATATTAACTTTTAAAGCCTTACCACAAATAGGGCTAACATCTCTCGTTAACAAAACGCCGACGTTTCCTTCACCGTCTTGCTGTTGCCGGAGAGCATTAAACGCCTTGTCGTCAGAGCCGAAATGCGTTCTGACGACATGAAGAAGCTTATACTTCGCACGTCGTTTATCGCTAGATTTGTTAGAAAGAAGCATTGCAGCTCCTCCAACCCTAAAAATACAGTTAGAAATCAACATGGATTTTTCATTTCCTTTATACCAATTTAACGTTATAATCTCTGTGCTAACCACAACTGCATTACAGTTCCGGTAAACTTGCAGCAAATCTTTCGCAAGCCCGACGGCGATAACTCCGGCGCTGCAGCCCATACCACCCAAGTTGAAAGTTACGATATCGGTCCTTAACTTATACTTATTTACGATCATAGCAGACAGCGACGGAGCTGGGTTAAATAAAGCACAGTTCACAATAAGAATATCGATATTTTTAGGGTTAAGATTAGTATTAGCAAACAGATTATCTAAAGCACCAAACATAACCATCTCAGCTTCTTCTCTGGCAAGGGCAATCGTCGGCCGGGGAGGAATATAACCGACGGCTTCTGGAAGATACGTTTCGTCTCCCATACCGGAACGTTCCAAAATCTTTTCCTGGAAATCTAGTGAAGACTCCTCGAAAATTCCGAATTGTCTGCAGTGCTCCATGAACATTGACTTGGGAGCTTTGTGTTCATCAGGAGCGCGATAGCAAGAGAAATCAATCAAGTAGATCGGTCTGGGTCTGATCAGAAAATAAACGATGAGGCTGAAAATGAGAAAAGTACAGCCGAAGGCGACGGCGATGAGATTATTCTGTAGGAAGCTCCCCAGACGATTGAAATCGTCAACGTTCATCTTCGAAGCTTCCATGGATGCAACTATAATTAAAGGAATAGAAGTTAGGGTTAATAGATTTGAGATTAGATGATGGTAGAGAAGTTTAAGATATTTGACATTAATGCTCTGCGAGACATTTGGTACATTTATTTTAGTACCGTTGTCCATGGAAGAATTGAATGGCTTAATTGAAGATACGAATATGAAAAATATAGAGGGAAGAGCAACTGTATCTTGGGTTTGAAATTGCTTGTATTTATAGAAAAACAATTGTTGTTTGTGCGTATTGCATCAAAACATAAAATATTAATTTAATGTTAAATTTTTTGAAGACTTTTCAACTCTTCTCAGAAAAAAAAAGATCAACTTTTTACTAGTTTTTTTATGGAAACTTTTTTATTACTTTTTTTTTTGGAGAATAAAACTTTTGAATAACCTTTAGCGTTTTGAGTTTTCCTTTCAATAATAACCTTTAGCGTTTTGAGTTTGCCTTTTAATTTCTTTATTATTCTTTTCTTTTGTAATTTAATCACATTTTTAAAATTTTGATAAATACTCCATATACATTTTAAATTCTTACATTTAATCTACCAAACAACATACTACCTCCGTTCTTTTTTAGTTGTTCATTTAGCCAATTTTATTTATCTATAAATAGTTGTCCATTTAATAATTCCATGTGATATTAGCTACTTATCTTCCAAGTTTACCCATCCCTAATAAATGACCCTATGTTTTAATTTAAAAGGCATTTATTAACTAATAGGGCTATATTAGTATTTTTTTTTATAAATTAAGACAAAAGAAGCACTATCTTGGTATGTGCAATATTGGCTAAATGGACAACTAAAAAAGAACGGAGGTAGTAACATTTATGATACGAGAGCTAAATTTCTTATCATTCTATATGCCATACATTAAAAGTCGTTGCTTTTTTCAATTTTAAATACAAATTACTCTCAAATTCTTCAGATATATTATTATCATATTTTTATCTATTTTATTTAAAAATTAAATAATATAATCCTCCACTTTTATTTTCGATAATATTTTAATTTTTTTTGCTCAATTTTGGCGTTTATCAACTAAGTCAAAAACTTAATATTAATATAAATTTTAATGATTTAGTGACTTAAATTTAATTTTTTTTAATATTAATTAACATTTTAATTTTAAGAAAAATATTGTTTTTGTTTTAATGTGTATATTAAATAAGAAAATAAAAAAAAGATAAATATCATAAAAGTGATACAAATTAAATGGTCTTTTTAAGCTATTTAATCTCATAAAATATAATTTCTATTTGTGGACTAAATTAAATTTTTTTAAAAGTATAGTCCTTTGATTTACTTGACTTATACCAAAAATAAATAAAAGTGCTAAAATATTAATGAAAATATAATTTAATAATCAAGCCATTTGATTTTTAAATAAAAAGGACAAAAATATGAATTATGATATACGTGCCAAAAATTAATTTATTAGTTTCAAAATTAAAATGCATAGCTTTAGTTCATTCTTGTAATAATATAATCATAATTTTTTAAATTTTAATCAATTGGTGCAATTACTAAATTTAATTTTTTTCAGTTAAACATAAACTAATTATTGTCTCCATTGAATTTAAAAATGAACATGTCTTTTAAATATAGATTAATAAGACAATAATTGATATATTTTTATCCTTAATAGTGGTGGTGTAATAAATTTGTTTAGAATTATATTTATTATTATTTAAAAAAAGGAATTAAAGAAGCACAACGTTCCTTATAATTAAATGGCATTAAAACATGATATGAATTTTCTAAATGGAACATAAAAAAATAAAATGTATCCCTTCCTAAAAATGACAGAAAGAGTACCAGTTATTATATAATCTCTCTGTCCCAAATACTAGGTCATCTAGACAAATACATTTAAGTTAATTAAAATTAATTATTTTATCTATTTTCGCATCTATATCATTTTATTTTATTTTCATTTTATAACTAATTTTTAATGGATATAATTTCGCATTGGTAACTAAAAATGACATTAATTATATATTAAAATCTCTGATTAAAAAATCGGAAAAAACCGGTAGGTTGAACTAGAGACGGCAAGTTGTTCGGTGTGATTTACCCAATACACTTGAGTCGGTTGGACCGAGTTAAACTAGTTGACTCGAACGAGATTGTCAGTTGAACCGGTGATTGAACCAATTCAACCGGTGATTGAACCAATTGAACCGTTGGTTCAATTGGTTAGCCCTTGTCCGTATTTTCAATTTATTTTTAGGTGTAATTTATTCATCCGATTGAACAAAAAACTGGTGGCACTAATATTAGAACCTGTAATGTATTTTGGCTTAATGTTTTAAAAAAATCCCGACCTTTTATCCCCTTTTTAATCCTACCCTGACGTTGAAAAATTGTCAATTTTATCACAATTTGCATTTCTTTCATTTCAATTGTACCCTGAAGTATAAAATTGACCTTTATTTATTTGACAAAAGTTCATTAAATGTATTTAAAAATAGTCAATTTAATATAAAAAGTTAATGTAATGCAAAAAGGGTCAATTTAGAGCATTTTTGCTAAATAAAAAAAAGGTTAATTTTATGTTTTAGGTACAATTGAAATTAAAAAATGCAAAATAGAGTAAAATTGATAGATTTGTAACGTCAGGATAGGATTGAAAAGGTGATGAAAGGTTAGAATTTTTTAAAGACATTAAACCATGTATTTTAGATAACTCTCGAATATAAATCATTATATTTTAAATACTAATGTAATTGCTGTGATACATGAATAGAAAATTAATGCAAATCTAGTCTTTATTCAGAGAGATTTTGATATCCAGCAAAAATATGGTTGCGAGTACAAGAAGTTAATCGGGCGTCCAATCGTGTCTTGAAAAACAAACAGTAAACAGATAGTTCCAGTCATCAGTGTCGGCTACTTATAATATGGTTTATACTGTACGATATTTGAAGGGCTTAATTATTTAAAAAAAATCTGATTTTAAAAAAAATCTGATTTTGAATTTCTTTTTGTTTATATCTTGATCTTAGAAAACAGTCATTTGTATCCAATTTTGTGTTTTTATATTTCGTTCCTATCCAAAGTATTAAAATTGGCTCTTTTCACTTGAAAAAAAAAATTTAAATAATCTTTCAATTTATATTTTTATACTAATTAGACGTATGATATAACTTTTTATTTGATTGTTTTTAATTTTTTTATCCTTTAATTCATTAAATTGTCAATTATATCTTGTATTGGTAAAAATAAAACCTGGAAACTCAAAATTGGGTACAAATGACTTTTTTACAAGGTCAGGGTATAAACAAAAAATATTAAAGTGGCCTTTTTTAAGTAATTAAGCCATATTTGAATTAAAACTAATTATATAAAAATCATATAAAATTAATTTAAAAGTCTCTTTCTTGTTTAAAAATAAACATAACTCATACTTACATGCCTTTTATCAAAGTTCATATTTTTTTTTGTACCAGTTCATACATGTCTCATTTTAAAAGTTCATATTTATTTTAAATCTAAAAACAAATTATACTTAAATAATTAATATTATCACATAAAATATGATAGTATGAACAAATAGTACTCGTACTTAATAAGAGATAATTATTATTTATCTTTTCAGTTCAGATCTGAAATATTTAAATAATAAATTAATTATATATATTTAGATGGAGTATAATCCAACATCTTTAATCTATCTTTTTCGATCGTCTGACGTAGCAATCAAAGAGTGCATTGATTAAATTCTGTTTTTTGAGATGTCTCCAAAAAATATTTTATAACCCATATATCTTTTTAATCTAATTTTTATAACCCACCTTACGTAGTAAAATTTCATTCGTTTCATTTTCATTCAAAAGTGTATATCTAAAAAAACAGAATTTAATCAATCGACTCTTTATTTCACGTCAGGCGGTATAAAAATGAGTTAAAAATATTGGATTATACAATGTTACTCAAAATATTCATAGAAATTACTATAAATATGAAAGAGCCTCACCCCATGCTTTCTGTAAAGGCGGCTATAGAAATAATTGTAGCATAATTGGTTGTCATGGTTTATTATAATTCAAATGTTATTAAAGAGGATCGACCAATCGGTCAAATCTACACTACCACTTGAGACTTATGTATCAATTATTAGTTAATACAACTATCGATCAAGACGCATATATAGAAAGAAAGTGAAATCATCAAATATCCTGCCTTATCCGACGTTACTAGAATTAGCAGCAAATATTTTTTTTAATAATACTAAAATTATTATTATTAATATATATTAATAAAAAACAGTGGCATATTACTGCTAATAAAACGTTGTTTTAAGTCATTGGTAATAAAATTTATTTAAAATACTGATATAATTTAACTAATGACAGCAACTTTTAAAATTATTCCTGTAAAATGTCTTTTAGCAGCAAAAAAAAAATTAATTACAAAATTATTGTTATCAAATACAGAATTTTTTGTAGTAACTCTCTTCATTCCGTAAATATGTTATAAGTGTAAAAGATAAAAATTTCACATTTATAAGTATTAAAAGATACCAACAAGTTATACTTCAAATGGTATAAATATTAGACATTGAACTGTCGAAATTGTAGATTCAACTTCTCCCACAAACTCTTCCTCTTTCCAATTATTAAACAAAAAATAAAGATAATATTTTCAATGAAAATTAGTATGGGTTAATAATTTAAAAAATCAAAGTTATTATATTTAATAGAGTCAGTAAGGATAAAGTGATATTTTAACACTTCTATAAAAACAATTTTGTTAATAAATAACATCACTATTAAAAACAAAAAATTAGTGACCTATAAACCCCAAAGCTGTTAGTAATTCTATTTTTATTTAATGAATAATTTACGACAACTTTTAAACCGCCGATGAAAATTATGTTGATAACTTTTTCCGACAGACACATTTTTGCCGGCTATCTGTCGGTAGGTATCGATGGCCATCTTTGTCGGCAGACATCGATGATTACCAACATCATCTGTCATTCATAATTTGTTTGTAATTTTACCAATGACAATGTCGTCGCTGAACCGTCCGCTTAGCGCTGATGGATCTGTCCGTCAAATGAGTCAATAATTTGCTGACAGATAAATATGTCAGTAGTCTGTTAGTAATCATTTTTGAAGAAAAAAATAATTGCAGATAGATTTTGTTGGCAAATAATTTTCTACGAAAATATACAATTTTTTTACATCATCTGTAGTTCACAACCCGTCTGCAATTTTACAGACGACATTGTCATCGTTGAACCATCAACTTAGCGCTGATAGATTTATCTTTGGAAAATGAGTCGACAAATTGTCAACAGAGAAATATGTCAGTAGTCCATCGGTGATCATTCTTTAAAAAAAATTAATTGCAGACAGATTTTGTTGGTAAATAATTTATAAAGAACATATACAATTTAAAAAAATTAAAATCCAATCAAAAATCAATTGATGATGCATCAAATATGCATATATACAATATTCAATTATATATAAAAAAAATAAAAATATTACACAAAACTATTTGGCTAATCCCCTGAAAACCCCCCCATCTTTCAACCCCCCTTCATTTGCACCCTCACCTTTCAAAATCTTCAATTTTACCCAAATTTCCACCTTTCATTTTCAATTGCACCCTAAAAGTATTAAATTAGCTCTTTTTCACTATAAAAAAGTTCAAAACGATAATTTATATTTTAATTCATATTCTAAAATAGTCCTCAATGTTTAAATTTCAACAATAAAATCATATTTTCTAAAATTTTAAAAGTTAAATTTATTTATATAAAATAGAAATCAATTAAAAATATCATTAAATATGGTTTTGTTGTTGAAATTTAAACATTAAGAACTATTTAGAACATGAATTAAAATATAAAGTATCGATTTCAACTTTTTTTAGTGACAAAATCCCAATTTAATACTTCTAGGGTGCAATTGAAAATGAAAGGTGATAATTTGGGTAAAATTGGAGATTTTGAAAGGTGAGAGTGCAAACGAAGGGGGGTTGAAAGGTGAGGGATTTTTCAGGGGTTAATTCAAACTATTTCAATACAGACACTATAAAAATACTACTAACTAGTCTAAACTAGTGTCTTAAAAACCGGACCGGCCGGCCGGTCGAACTTGGAACCCGGTAATGATCCAATTCACAAAATATAAAATGTCGGAAATATGATTGAACCGGTTTGGACCGGATTGAATCGGACAAACTGATTATTCAACCGGTTATTGAACCGGTTGGACCGCTAACAGCTCGGTATTTGCCTACGATGATAGAAGCGAAGCTAACGACCGAGGAGTGCAGGCGTAGTAAGATGATGCATAAAAGTCAATATAATACTATAAACTCTGTTTTCTATTGCCCTCATCGGCCACAAACTCAAACCATGGTCCATTTTCATTAATCTGATATCTTCATCTTCATGAGATGTAGTAGAAGTACTCTCACCACTTGTTGAATTGAAAGCAACATGACTAGTTGCTTGGGTACTACAGCAATTATCTTCATATAGCGTTCCTATATAGTATATCTTTTATTCTTAATAACCAAATCAATCCAAACTTTTAGCGACAATTTTAATTATATCGGAACCTGTCAAATATATCAACTGCATCAGATTTTCATTTATTTGTTTCAATTGTAGACAATTAAAATAAAATAAACTCTAACGTTTGAATGGAATTGACTCTAATTGAATCAAAAAAATCAAATCGCCTATGATTGATATAATTGACATTCTTGCCGGCGTTTATATTTATTTAGTATTTAGAACTATATATGTGCGTTTTTTAGAATGAGACTATTATTTTAGAAGACGAAGTAATATACATTAAAATCATTTATCAAAAATTAAAATATAAAAATATTTAATTCTTGAAATGAACACATACTTACTTAAGCGTCAACTAATCTCGAATTCATATAAATAATTATATCATTATTCTTCGTATATGTTTAGAAAAGAAACATTAAGACGCTAGGATGACCCTCCATAAAAATAGTATATCTCTTTTGTCCCTTTAAAAATATGTATTAGACTAATTTCGTTTGTAATTTCGTTTGTTATTTGCATACACTTTTGAATATGATATTACAAGAATACCTTCATTTAATGAGGTGTTATGATATGATCGGTTTAGTCCACGAATGACGTGGTGGACTGAGTCTACCTAATAATTTCTCTTAAAAGAGAGTAAAAGAAACTAAAATTCAAAGTTAATACCTCCATTAAATAAGGGTAAGTGTGGTATGTTGTCATAAAATTACTCATTTTACATAGATTATTAAATTTCTTAATATTTGTGTTTGTCCTAAACTGCCTATCAATTTAAGACGAAGGGAGTATTGGTACGATTGTTTATATTCACAGTGATTGAACTAAATGTATAACTGTTAAGAGGAACCAAATGAATCTAGCATTCAGTTTGTGATTGAGCCAGTTAAACCAGCCAATTCGGTCTGGTTGAGTTTGCGAACTACTGATAGATAACCACTTGTCAGTGTTATGTTAGAGTGTTTATTTTATGTATTGGTTGTACCATGTCATATTTATAATAAATTAATAAATATTTGTATAGAAAATATTTTAATTATTATTAATTTTTTCACATGACTAACACATCATTGGTTTATTGTACGAATGACATGACGTAATTGTTGCGTGCGATAATTTTTCGTGATGTTAATACTCAAAGACTATTTCCCACATGGTTCAATCATACATAATAAATTAGATGAAAAATATAGTTGGAGTATGGGAATTGTATAATCATTTTCATTGAATCTCTAGTACTATAAAGGCTGTGGCCAGGGTTGAGGTGAAGTTTTTCCATATCTGGCAAAGGTTGGGTTGTTGATAAAGGGGATGGTGTTATTATTGACATTACTCACACAACCACCTCTATAATAATATTCTCCCAAAAAAATTCCTTAAAGACAAAATAATATTTCATATATAAAAAATAAAATTTTAAAGGATGAACTCTGTAATATACATTTCTACATTTTGAATTTTTTTATAAATATTAAATAATAATAATTGATTTTAGAAAAAAAATTATTTATTTCCTTAAGTTTCGACCCGATGATTAAATAAACTTTCAACGTCCGGAAAAATTCAAATATACTCCTAACGTCTTAAAAAATGAACAATCAAACTCCCGATTTTAACAATCAGACCCCAACGTCTCATTTATGAGTCAAAATCGGGGCATGATTGCTTACTTTTTGAGATCCTATAGATAAATCTTAAAAACATAAATGATCATTTTTCATTTATTTGCGTTCATTTTTGTCGTTTTCTTTATCTTATTTTCTTTTGCTGAATTGTTTTGTTTTTAAAAGATATGACAATGTTGACAATTATTAGGGATTAATCTCTTTGTTAACAAAGGATTTATGTATAGTACTTATTAATAAAATATGCATATCAAAGAAACTATATTTTGTTCTCATTTTATTCTCTAAAAACACTTTGACCACATAAAAGTTTTCTTACAGTTTATTCATTGGCTACCATCAATAATATAAAAATTAATTATATTAATTGTTGATGGTAGCTAATATCAATTCTATTTTTAATTTTTTTAATTTTTTAATTGTTATTTTTTTTAATTATGATAAAAACTGAATTACTTCCATTTTTTAGTACGAAATTTAGTATAGAAGATTATCTATTGAGACGGCTCAACAATAAAAATAGAGTTATTTGGTCAAAATATAGATATGTTTTTTACGAAAGTTATATATATATATATATACACACACCAATGAGCTATAACTCAAATGAAAATTTTTTTTATTTTTTTTCATGTAAGTTTATTTCGTATTCTTTCATGAAAATTAAGAAGAGTTTTTTATCTTATTGTTATAGTTAAGTAATTATGTATTTGAAATTTATAATTTATAATATGTTCTGCAAATAATATAACAATATCTTACTCAAATATCTCACTTTATACCGGGTCAACAAAAATAGTTATATCTTTTAGCTTTTGACAAAAAAAAATAGTTATATCTTAATATCTATAAACTAATGATATGTGTATGCAGTGGCGGAACCATAAATTTTTTTCAGCCCGGGCTAAACAACATGCACTTATTAATATATAAATTCGTTTGTATAAGATTTATACTAATAAAAAACAAATAATAACTATTATAATAGATCTTTATATTAGTTTCGATCGCGGCGAGACAATTCAAATAATAAAATATTAGTCATTACTGTCATAAAAAATCCAAATAATAAAATTTATCAATTGTTTATCAACAAGATAAAATGACAATAATTAAAAATATTATTGTATCTAAGTTTCTAACCATTTCTTTGGTTTTTCAAATATAAAAAAATAATGTTAATATAGCTATTCCACAATATTATACATTTGTAAACTAAATTAATTCACACAAATAATTTTTCTAAAAAAATAATACTTATTCAAATTTGGAGATTTTTTGATTTTGAAAGAGAATTTAAAATTAAAAAGATTAGATTGAAAGTTTTGGAAATTAAGTTAGAAATACTGGAAAATACATATAGAATATAAATTCATGGGTTTGGTTAAAGAATTGATGGAATTATTAAGAAATTGACAGAATTAAAAAGGGGTTGATTGGTTAATGGAATTGAAAAGAGAATCTAATTCTCTTAATTTAAACAGCACCAAGGGGCTAAACCTAAACGACAGCGGTTAGCCCCTTTAATTTATTGTTTCCAAAGGCCAAACGATTTGTTTGGCGTTTAGAAAAAGTTTTTAAAATGGATCGGACGACATGTCGTTCGGTCCATTTAAAACCTAAAAAAAAAGAGACGTGTTGCATCTTCTTCATCTGTTTTTCATAGAACAACTATAGCAGCAGCCATGGCTGCTGTAAACAAAACCTTCCACAGTCCACTTTTCCGCCGGCTTCACCGGTCCCAGTCCTTCCACTTTCCGACGGCAGCTCGGGCTCGAGCCTACCCGAGCCTAAGGGTAGTTCCGCCCCTGTGTGTATGAGGTTGGGGGTTTCACTCTCAACACTTACGGGCAGTATGCCTATTTAAAATATGTCTAATATTAATTCCCACTAACTCCACTAATAATTAGAGTAGGCTATCTTTCACAAAAAAAAATAAAATTAACGAAAATATAGTTAGTGTGAATGGATTAATTAAGTGCAGGCAAATACGACAATGGTAAAATATGGGCCAACAGATCAAGTTGGGATTTGATGCTATAGCACTATCCAATCCACTTGCATTCTTTCTCTAGTTTCTATTCCTTGTAGATTATTTAGAAATTAAAATCATAATTTTGAATAATAAAATATTCATTTTCAGCCCTACTCTTTCATACATTTAAGATAAAACCTATCCTAATATCTTTGTATTTTTTTTTATATATTTTCATTTCTTTACTTGACCTACATACTTTTAAAAACAGTTTTATAAAATTATTTTATTAATAAAATTACGAAGGTGTAAGAGATCAAGTAAAATTGTTTTTAAAAGTATAGGGATCAAATAAATAAATAAAATTATTTATAAAATTATTTTCAAAATTATAGAGACCAAATAACGAAGCAAAAATATTTAGGGACGAAAATAAAAAAATGAAAAATACAAAGACCTTAAGATAGGTTAAACCTAAATTTAATACATCTAACTTATTCTTTACACTTGTCTGAAACTATTGTTTGAGGCAAAACAAAATAGTTTTAGAATTTTATTAATTACTAATTAGTTGATTTTTTTAGAATTTTATTCATTAATTAGTTGATTAATTTATCTTTTTTGTCAAACAACAAGTTTTTATTGATAAAAAAAAAATTGAAAGTCCAAAAATTACTGCTACGTCAAAAATATTTTTATAAATCTCAAATTAAATAGTCACTGACAAATCTCATTTTTATTTAATTTAATTATAAATACCACATTGTCTGGTTAAATAATATTTTGAATTTTTTTTATTATATAGCTAGAAAATATATACTTGTATTTATACATTATAAGTTTTAATGTAATAAAAATTATATTATCGAAGAGATGTTATTGTATCAATTTATCGTAAAGGGTTTTTATATTTTAGGTAAACTATGGAATTTTGAACTTTGAGTGTATTTTTGAAAAATTAAGTGCATTTCTTAATAGTTTTGTTGTTAACCCTAAATTGTAATCCAAACAATAGGTCTAATGGTTAAGAAAACAAATCAGGATGTAGTTTAGAATTGGAATAAAAAAAACTTGCATTTCCATAGAATTCCGACCAGAGCGAACGCACGAGTCCGCCTGTGAGTGGTTCCACCGTTGATGCGTTTAATAGTTAATTTTTTAATATATAACATCACACTGGCATATTTAGGCATGATTCTCAACGATTTTCCAACAATAAATCTGTACTCCATCAGAGATACAATCCTAGAAAGAAGCTGATTAAAGCCATGCACAGCATTTGGGCAACATATTGCAGTCGTCAGGGTGTGCGTTTGCCATTGGGTTGGTGAACTGAATGAATTGGTGATGCATTAGCAACTGCATCATTTATTAGCAGCTGCGCTGGAATTGCAAGTTGCAGTCACCTTAATGCATTGTGGGGTTTCTTATTGAATCTTCGTCGCTTTACATAACTGCTTACATCTTCTCATTTCCTCATTTATGAACATTTAATGAACAGTTGCTGAGTAACATCTCACCCAAACAAATTCTAATTTGACGACTTAGAATAATGTTTTGAGTGTATAACATGTTTTTTTATTGATTTGGAAAATAATTCAATGTTGATTGGTTGTAGCAATTTGAACTTGATATTGGATATTTTTCTAGCTTAATTATGGTGTTAGTCAAAAATTAATTAATTATTTACTAGAGTTAGTTCTTTTGGTAATTGACAAGTGACAATTAATGGCCGTTGCATATTAAAGGTGGAAAGATACAATTATAAGAGGCCAGCCTCTTTATTGTACGTACACCTTTCTTTCTTTCTTTCTTTTTCTAAAACTCTTGCATGACCCTATTAAATTCTTCATTCAGTTCATAATATTTTTCGCATTTGAAAAAATATTTTAATTCATAATATTTATCACTTTATAATATTAAGAGAGCATTTATTCTTAATTTTTTTTCAAATTTATCCTCATCAATAAATAACTTAATGAGACTAAAAGGATTAGTAAAATATAAAAAACACTAGTAATTAATATGGACAATTTAATAAAAACGTATATAAATCAAAATATATCTATTACTTTCTTAATCAATGTAAAATAGTCAAATACAAAAAAATTATGGACCAAAAAAAGTAACAAACTTTTTTTATTATTATTATTGTTATTTAAAATCCACTAATAAAATAGTATTTATTAATATCTATAAGTAAATAGAAATTAGTGGCTACATTAAATAGGGATATCGTAAGAAAAATACAAAAAAATTATAAAAATTTATAAATTAATTTTGTTTTGTTAAAATTGAAAAATTATGATAAATTGGACGATTCTATTAGAATGAAGGGAATATATTTATTCAATTTGCTATCCTGATTAGGTGTTAAAGTGGTTTAAGTAGGGTGTGCTAGTTTTTTTTCTCTAGCACAGTCCATTAAGATTTAGATTCCATATCTTAGCTAGCTTAGGAGCATCTCAATGCTAATGCTATTTCTAATGTTAAATTTAATATGAAAATAATAATAAAATGCTATAGTTAGTATAATATTCTACTTTTTTTCCCGATGCAATATGTTAAAAGTAAGTGTTATAATTATTTAATATGATAATTATCTATTAATTTTATATTTGATAATTTCTAATTATATATTTTAAAATTCTTTTAATGCAATCTATTTTTCTTCTTTGGCTTTTTAAAAATAAATATTAAGAGAATTTATGAATTGTATAAAAATAAATTATTTTATATATTTCTTATTTTATGGTGTATAATTATTAAAAAAATAATCGACCGAAATTGTAAAAAAGAAAACACAATTTAAAATAAAAAAAAGTAAAAAAATATTAAAATAAAAATGCAAAAACAAAATCATAGTAAAATTCTAATTAATAATGAATTGCTTTTGCATACTATAATTTAGCATTAGATATAGCTAGTGTTAAATTTGCACAAAATATAGCATATGCTAAATTTAGCACTAACGCACAAAATTTTAAGACTCAATGCTAAATTATAGCATTAGTACCTCATTTAAGCACTGCGGGGATGCTTTGATAGCTTAATTATAACTTAATTTATTAATTTGGTTAATTAAATGTTATGTTGAACATATATACAGTGTTAATTTGGTCCCTGAGAGTACAAAAGAGGCCTAATTAAACTTTAATATCCAATTCTAGTGCATTAGTTCATTCAATCTCAAATTGACGTATAAATCTCCATAATCAGTTCTGTTTTCATAATTATATACACAATTTTATTTTATTTTTGACTAGTTTAGGATTATTATATTAACAGCAGCAATTATGGGATAGACAGGAGTATAAAAATAATAGTAATTGATATAGAGAATTTAATGGAGCACAACTGTTGAGAAAAGTATATTATAAACAACTTATAGTAGAAGAATAACAATAATAAAACAAGGATATTTAAACATGGAGGGTAAAAGTTTACCATTCTAATGGAGCACAACAGTTGAGAAACTTTTCCGCAATATAACCTTTAAAAAGATATATATACAAGAAAAGCCTGAATTTAACATCCCAGGCTATGTCTAATTGAAGATTCACAGTTCATGATCAAATTTCAAAAGTTACATCGGGAGTTTTCACATCTGATCGCGTGAATACAGATTCAACAACAGGTCAACCAGAGGTATAAACAGCGGAAGATGGGAGGCATAGCTACCTAGATCATATCGGTTAGCACTTGGTTTTCTTACTGCTATTAAGAACTCTATGCAAATGGAAAGCTTCACCTTGATCACCATTTAAGGACCTTCTCTCCAAACAACAAACAGTGAGCTGCCTGAGTAACCTCTCCAGGTACGAGCGTAAGCAGCCTTGGAAATTGCTCATATTCGGATTTGTAGACAAAATCATAGCATTTACAGTGTCCGCCACAATCTCACGCTGCGAGTCTTCAAGAAGATAGCCGACTGAGGATTCTTGTGGTTGTTCGTATGCCAGCAGAGCAACACAATCCTATGTAGAGAGAATTCCAATGATGGTTTAGTCTTTATGATACACCATCAAATTATATAAGAATTTAATTGAAAATCACGCAAACGGGAAAAAGCCTAAGCAGTTGATTTTAACACCAGAGAAATCAAGAATAAAATTTTAAGGTCATTTATCTAAACAGGCTATTAAAAGTTCTATTTTATTATATTCCACAATTGGATTTCTTACGTCTCGCGTAAAAAGATAACAATGTTCCGTACATTCTTAGTCTTATAGTTTTTCTTATACAGATTATAAGAAACAACAAAGAAGACAATGTAAACGGGCAGGATGTACACACTTCCCATCAAGCAGTATTTTCTCACATCGAAAATAGATTGAAGAAATGGAATGCGTTTGATCTAAAAACTTAAATAATTCTTAAATCTAGATAAGTAATCCCGAGGCTTATCGTTCCTATGCATTTGATCTCAAGAATGTCATTTCATATGCAGAAAATACATTTAGTGCTTGCCAAGAAAAAGCTGGACCTCTCCTCTAAGGATATCACAATTCAGATTTGCCCTCCTGAATTTTATTAAAATTTATATTTCTGACACAAAAGATGCCATATAAATTGCAAATGTCAGTACCTGAACCAAATCATTAAACCCAGGCAACTCAAAGAACTTCGCCAATTCGATCCTTCCATACTTGACAGCTTCCTCTAAAGCTCCACCCTACACAAATTACAATCAGTTGAAGATAAATAACCCTGTCAAACTATGCAGCCTGCCTGATAAGACAATGTCATTCTTTGCGCTGCAGGTTATGGATAAGAATTTGACCAATAGAATAAACGATGCTAAGGCTTCAAAAGTTATGTCTTCAAACATTTGCAGACAGGTACTATGTTATCATAAAGACATAGGGAACATGTCCCTGCATAATTACATAAGTTTAGGCTGCTAAGATCAAATACACAGACATGCTGTAACCCAGCTTTCAGCAACATAAAAATCTGTCACAGTCGTCAAAAGCGTTCAGAGATTGGAGATGTCCCTTCCAACTAGAACAAAACTACCAAGAGCAAAGTAAATAAGCATGAAAACATACCCGAACAAATTCAATAAACTTCTGACAGTGAAGCAGAAAGCACATAGCTGACCTTTCATCCTGCGTAACATAATAGTGGGAATCACAACTCAAAAATCAATAGCATTGGCACAGCTTGGAGTTGGGGTCGAGAAAATATACATGTATAATTACATACAAGATCTTGCTAATTCTTATTATCATTTATCATTAGAATGTCTTTTAAGACATCATCCGCATTGTAATAACAACAGCATCAACCTTTACATTAGAATATATATTATACAGATTGAATTTTAACATTTACTTAAAGGATGAGGCAAAAAATTACTTTCATGAGCCAAGAAAGATTTTACAATGCTTATCATATGATAGTAGAAAATAAAAGACAATACAAAATCTAACTTAATGTGTTCACCTGCACAATCTGAGGATACCAATCATGAAGTTTACTGATTGCAGCATCAATATCCCCATTCCTGATTAGCTTCATTATCAAAGGAAATGTCAGCAAAACTGAATCATACATTTGGATGCAAAAAAAGCAGATGGATATGAGAAAGAAGGGTGATTTACGGACAAGCGAGTTCTGTTAAGGCCACAGAAGAAAATTGTCAGTCTAATACATTTACTTTTGAAATGTACTTTTACCTTTATTTCCATGTTTTATTAATATTATTTAGGTAAATTATAAGGTAAATATTTTTAAATAGATCATTTAAATTTCAATAGCATTTAAATATAACATTAAAAATAAAAAAATGCCAAATTAAAAAAATTACTCACTCATTCCTAAAATTTTACATCAAAACCACAAGTCAACTAGTGTTATTAAATCCATATTAATTATGAATTATTACAAATAAGATGTCATGATATTTTAGTCAAAGACTGAATTGCCTTGAGATCACATCATTCAAGAAAAATATTGCAAAATAAATATGCTAAATGATACATACAAATATTTTAAAATGATTAATAAAATAAGAAATAAAAAGAAAGATTGCTTTATATTATTAAAAACAATCATTTAGACTTTCTTTATTAATTGCCTGGAAAAAATTAATTCCAATGAGCCTAAAAGATAATAACAAATTAATGATTAAATCATAGTTGTTAAAAGCGCGCCTCTAAGGCACTAGAATAACGCATAGCGCAGGTGGTGCGCCTCAGAAACACCTGAGGCGACCACCTTCATCAAGGCGCGCTAAAGCGCTGAGGCGAGGTCTTCCAGGCAAAAAGCGCCAGCTGCATATGACCTAATTTCTGTTTGTATTTCTTAATTTTATTATTATGGGCTTTAAGAAAATAAAACATAAACAAAATAGTTAGTAAAATAAACCTTAAAATTATTAAAATAATACATTCAAAAGTTGTGACGGCTCTGACTGCTCAGAATCTTCTTCTTCTCTGATCAAGACAACTTTCAACAAAGAATCAACTTCAAGGTCATCCAAGCAAGCTTTATTGGACTTATTATTTTATTAGAAGCATATATTTAATTTTGGGGATAATTATTGTGTGTGTTATAGATATTTTAATTTTTTTTACATATATGCGCCGAGCTTCACTCAGGCGTGCACTTTTTTTGCGCCTTGCGCTTAAAGCGATATGGGACCCTTTGCGCTTCATGTGCGCCTTTAACAACTATGGACTAAATGATACGTATGTATCATTTGAAAGTTCAGGTGCTAAAAGAGTAATTACCGCTGCAACTTAACAATTTCAGCTGTGGCTTTAACATCACCCAGAAGAGAAACACTAGTGACTAGGTTGCATTAAAATAATGAAAAATAAAATCCACAACATAAGCTGAGATTATAGCAAGATGTCCAATGATACTATATTAGCATGAGAAAACAATCACAACTGAAGAAATTAATTCATCAAAAAGATAATATGTGGACATAATTACTACCTAATTTTCCCAATGGCAGTTCTGAATATACATATATTTAGACTTCCACTAAAATAGAGTATCATTCTCTATGACACGAACTACTGAACAGAATTCTCATGCCAAAGATTAAAATGAGAAATGAGAAGAAAATAAAAACACACTTCGAAAACATTATTATGGCGATATCAGCAACATGCTCATATATAACATTTTACTAGCTTTAACTCAATCCACAGGTAATGAAGCTATACCACACACACCAACTGATGTGAATAACTAGTTTGAGGAAACACCCATGGTCAAAGCAATCATACCTGTCGAAGAGTTCTTCTCTGGTTTAACGCATACATAATGTCCCGTTCATCAAAGCCATTTTCTGAAACTACTTTTATAGGAGGAACAGTACTTTGGCTAGCCAAGTCAAATGAATTAAGAGTCTCCTCATAGCCATAATGAAGCAAGTAGGAGCGCACAAGTCTGTCATAAAATACAAACAAATTATCTGCTAATAAGAACAAGAGATAAGCGTTACCAATAAAAACTAAAATTTTAGTTTGTCGATCATAGATAACTCAAGAGAAAATAAAAATTAGCAGTTATGTAGCACTGCTATGCCAAAAATGCATTAAAAGAATGTGAAACAATTGAATTTCAAATCATTTTAGAATACCAAATGACTACCATTCCAATAATCTTTTTTTCTTTCATTCCAAATAAACAAAAATTGGAAAGATAATATGATAAAATTCATCTCACTTCAATGCCAGATGATACGCTCTATAATTTTAGTTTAACGTATCTTATCAAAACCTTGTGAGACTCCATGGAGTTCACGCAGCAGAGTAATCATTATTTGATGATGGTAAATGACAAAAAATTAAAACTCAATTTATAAAATCTTATTCCACAGTATGGATGGAAGTACGTATGCAAAAAAAAAAAACAAGAACAAAACCGCTAGAAAATTGTCTTCCTTTATAAAGTACTCCCTCCATCCCATTCTAATTGACCAAATTTTCTATTTTGGGTGTCCCATTCTAATTGAAAACTTCTATTTATAGAATATTTTTCACACTACTTTTCTTCTTTTACCCTCATCAATTAATGCATTTCAAAAGCATTTTTCTAAAAAGTGGTGAAGCATTTAATGTAATATGAGGATATTAAAGTAAAGTTACTAAAATTTCTTAAACAATGTGCAATGGAAATTTTCTCAATTAGAATGGGACAGAGGGAGTATATATTAGTCTGCAAAGAAACGTCTCAACGTAGTCTTATGTTCTAGATAAATAGTAGTCCAGACATCAAACTGCTAAGGAGCATCACACACCTGCTCTAAGATCTAGACAAACTTCCTACTCCCTGCTTTTTTATAACCTTATCAAAAAAGGAAAAAAAATATCAGTGGCAAAGCAGACCAATGCCATCCAAGCATTTAAATGGTGAATTTCCAGCTCAAGTACTTCTTAAGAATCACTTGATTCTTGACTGCACTTAAATTGAAATCCATATCCCAAAATTGATCCCAGTACGACACCACCTCAGTCTATCACTTTTTCATGCAAACCAAAATATGAGGGAGTTTCATACATAAAATTTGATAAGTAGTAACTTCAAATTTGAGAAAGGTCAAGATGGAAAAAATAGCCCATAAAAGACAGTCTTAAGATTGATTTCCTTGAAAATCAATTGCTACATAATTCTTTCACATGATTCATTACATTACTTTCAACCTAGAGGACAATATGTGTTTCATATAAAAAAGAATCAAAACGTCAAGAACTTACCCATAACTCACATTTGGTGGCAATGACATGTTCTCAATTTCTATCTGTTGTTTCATCCTTTCTTGTGCTTCGTATTCCTAATAAAAGAATTTAAAATGAAATTAAAAATCAATATTAATAATGACGAGCTTAATTTTCAAAATTGTAATAACATCAGCATAAATAAAGGAATTAAATCCAACATGTTACTTTTGTCGACAAATATATAAAGGCATAAAAATAACCAAAGTAGCTTGGCGAAGAAATTATGCAAGCAGCCACATATTCCAACCAAGAAGTAACAGAATATGAAAGTAGACATGCATTTCAAGCCTTAAAAGACAGCACAAGCAACATCATATCCAATATCAGCTCTAGAAAATAAAGGACTTGATTTCAGATAAATTAAACATAAGGCTTTATACATCAATTGCCACACAAAAAAGAATTTTATCTTACTCTCTTATCATAAATAGCTATAAGGTGCCAGTGCCACATAGAACATTCACAAGGTAAAAGGCTAATCAGCGATGAAATCTTGTGCAGCATGTAGCTATATATTAACTGAATTCCCTAGATTCAGTAATAATTTCATACCAGTTAACATGATTTTTCAAAAACACAAGACCACAAGACAAGACAAGTAAAAAGAGAAATTGATAGGACAACTTGCCTTAAGATCAAAAGCAAAATATTTTTGCCCAAAGTTGACTTCGATCCTGCCAGTTTGAAAAAAAATACACACATTAATAGAATAGAATATCCACCAAAAAAGTACTATCCATGTAACTGCAAGAATTACATCCAGATAAATGTTAAATTGATTACTTATTATATCAACATAGAAACTAACTACTAATGAAGCAAAAAGACCTTGTCTCAAAATAGGATGAAAATTGTTATACAGCATAACCATGATAATCGACCTCCAATATATTAATTTTCAAACAAGTTTCCATATAAAAAAAATATTGAGTGGAAGACATTCTATGGAATACCACATCTTTGATGAACTAATATGTCAAATATCTTATGTAATCCAAACTGAGAATCAATGCACACATCATAGGTTGATACAGTCTTATGTCACAAAATCCAATTTACTCTGGCCTTTTCTTTAATCAACCACTCAAAGTTCTATGCTACAAAGATTCAAGTATTACGTGTATTACTAATGGAAAAAAATTATTCTTGGGAACTAGATATGCATCATAAGATGTAAATGTAATGCATATAGAATGCAAAATGTATCCTACTGAACTTTTTCCATATTTCCCGTTTAGTCCCTGACTTGCAATTCATCGTTACTCGTTTTGTTCGTCTCTCGGCGATAATAATAATAAAAAATGCAGGCGCGGACCGCAAAAATGCAAAAAAGGGAGTGCAACACGAGGACTTCCCAGGAGGTCACCTCCTACTGCTCTCGCCCAAGCACCTTTAACTTCGGAGTTCTGATGGGATCCGGTGCATTAGTGCTGGTATGATCGCACCCGTCGTACTGTGCACGATAATCGTATATATCTGTTGCCTTACAACTCATTCAACCGAAATACATAGAGCAACTAAATTATAATCAATTAATCTACTCACTCATATTGCAAAGCAGAAAGTATTTGCAAAACAGAACAGCAAGCAAATTGTCCTAATAACAGCTAAAGAATATAAATATCAAAGAAACAGAACATACTCTTCATTCAGGCTGTGAACAGCAACAGTGGGAAATAAGGGACCTTTTATATCCTTGTGAATTGCCCCAACAAGTACTCCATTTTTACTACAGCAACACAGAAGCACATTGAAAATAATAAGTATCGCAATAAAAACCAGTGGCAAATTTATAATTTTACAATTTCACATGTTATACAGGAAACAGTAGTCGTAAGAAAGTAAAAGAACATAAAAATTTACAGTGGGCAGTGTCTTACGTAAAAAATATTTCCTGTGAGGCATAGTTAATGCCAGTACCAACTGTATCCTTGGCTGTAAAGGTTGGGCCAAAAGATTCTCCCTTTCCTTGTCCACGATACAGACAGCCATCATCTCCATGATACCCGCAACTGTTTGTTTCCCACCTGCACAGGAAATAAAAACGGGAAGGAGTAAATAAAGAAATTCATTTTATCTATTGGAAACAAGGAAATGCAATTAAAAACTGGCGTACATTGCTGGACAAATACTTAAAGCTGCATGCTACTTTTGTTTTCGTGTTTATTTAGAAGCATAGATCCAATACCGCCCAATAATTCATCAATGGACCTAGCATATCTAAATTTCCTCCAACTCAGTGAAGCATTAAGAGATGAGAGTCAATTTTTAACTGCCAATATAAATTATACCTTGACTGAAAGGCACAGCTCTAGGTCACTGTGATTTCATTAGACATTGTTTACTTGTTTAGCTATGCTAATTGACGAATAATTACTCTATCAAGCTATTTTAGGAGCTGAGAATTTCAGTGTACTGTGTACAGAAAAAAATATAAACAATCAAATGTCTTGAAAAGTAAAATGACGCAAGTATCAACAAAACCTGTGCTTCTGAGCAGGTATACATATAACTGGAACTATAGCCTTTTTACACAATAGGACAAAGCTCTCAAACTAAATAAGTTGCGCAAATAACTACTATGTCCTTTCTAAATCTGTTGTTCCATATCTGCATCATGCAAACTACTTCTATGTTCTATATCAAAAACATCACTCAAGTACGCGCCTTTGTCTTTTTCCTTGTCCCCAAGATGCATCATCCGTTGGTCCTTGCCACCATTTATAGTTGCCAAAGAGACAACCTTCGCGCCAGCCGGCCCCAAACTTTCCTACAAGGAGCTTTAGGTGAAGCGCCACTCCTAGAGCAGGCACCATACATACGATATCATGCACTTTCAGGGCAAGGGGATGTTTTTTCTTTACTTTATGACATTCGTTACAGTTCCTATATGCTATGTGATTTCAATTAGGTGGCACTAAAAATATCCATAAAATAAAAGCAATTACAAGGAATCAACTTTTTGTTGATGAATATAATAAGACACTGAGCTTCCTTTATTGAAAATAAATGAAGATGCATCTCTTACTCCAAGTAATTCTAATATTTTACTGTTCGGGCAAGCAACTGCAAATCCATTCAATATTATAAACAGGGAAGTAATACCTGCAGGTAGCAGACATCAGAAACCTTATCCTGATTAAGGGAAAGATAAAGATCTTTTGCTTGATGATCATTTGATCAAGATTACCACTCAAATTTCTAGAAACAGTGGAAAGTAAATTTAGGGACTAAGGTGTTATTGATATTATCTATTGCTACTGGACTATAAATAGTGGCATTTTATTAATGGTCTTCTGTGCACAGTCATTACAGGCATTGAGCTAGTATAGAAATTTATTGTAATCTTCTAATACACCAAGATAATAAATAACTGACGCAAACACCATGTATTCTCGTCAACAATTGAAACCGATTTCTACCACGACATCACAGCAATGATCCAAAAGCCAAGACCAAGCCTCAACTATTTCAAATAGATTATCCCTCACATCACATGCTTTGCATTTAACAGTTAGCTCAACCGCATCATGCACTAACACTCTTCTCACAACAAATAACCGAGGAAAACCCCTAAAATTCTCTACTCTTTTCAGCTATAAACAACATAAAATCCTTCAATGTTATTCTTCAATAACCAAATGCACATACATTGTCTTATATTTCAAGTTTAATTAGCAAATTACACAAATTAATCCATAAAAGAAAAGAAAAGATCGATAAATTACCCAGGCTGCCTCCGCATTTTGAAACCCTCATTAGTGAAGCCAATAGCAATCTGACCTTTAGCACCGCTATTCCTAACATAAATCTCGAAATAATAAACAAGCCTTTTAACAGGAGCAGGTTTATTAGCTTGAACAGCACCAACATCATGCCCATGTAGATTCACATTTGTGTATTTCACACTCAGCTTATCAGTTGATATCACAAGAAACCCTCCCGAACTATTTATCGTGTTAAGCTCCGTTGGCTCTTCTTCTCGCTCATCCTCATCTCCCATCATCATTGACGAAGATGATGACGAGGCAAAAGAGCCTGAGGATGATGAAGATTGCTGTCGAGCTAGGTTTAGAAAGTAGGTGGCGGGATCTTGATGTTGTTGCTGGTGGTGGTGATTGTTTGCGGTAGTGGTGCCACCGTTGGAGGTGGTTGCGACGATGGAGTTTGTAGTGCTCATTTTTTAGGGGAATTAGGGTTAGGGTTAACTGAACATTTATTTGAATTTTTTCTTTTTTTGTTTGATTGGAGAAGTTTTGGGAGTTCTGAGTAAGATCAAAGAAATGAAAACGAGAGTAGAGAAGAGATGAACAGGGAAGTTGAGTATCTTTGTGATAAATTAATTAAGTTGGGTTTTAATCCTCTACTTGTGAACTCAGAATTAGAGGTGGCAAATAAATAATTGTCCAATCCAAGCCTCCCAATCCAATCATGAAAGTACAGCCCATTATTTGCCATAGTGACTAGTGAGTTTGGACCACTGGTCCACTGTTTATCTAACTCATTTGACCCAAAATATTTTAGACTAAAAAAAATTAAAATTATCTAATGAACAAAATTGAGTCAAATGATCAAGAATATTTGATATTTTTTTTATTACCATACAAATTTATTTTTCAAATTTCAAATATAATCTTTAAAAATCGAATCGAATTGATTCTAAAAATAATCGAACTGAACCAAAGTTTTAAAGATTAATTTTCAAACCAAATCGAACCGAACCAAATTTTAATTTTTTTTAAAATCGAACCAAAATAAAATAAAAAAATTAACAATATTAAATTGGATTGAACTGGAATATATTTAATTTGTTGACTGTTGAATTTTGGATGTTATGTTTCTAGTTTTAAGTTGGATTTAGATTTTGAATTCAGAGACACAATCCAACCAATTAATCGAAATAGTCAAAATCAAACCCGTCCAAGATCACTCATTTACCATTTCTACTGCGGATTGCCTTTAGGGGGAGTCAGTTTTGACAACTACTTTAATTGTATTGAAAATTGGGTCTACAATTGATCACTTGTACAAACTATATACCGATTCTTTACAGACTCCATGTTTAATTTTAAATTTAAACTCTGATTAGCAGATTTAATAAATCATAACGCGAACAATTCGCAGTTTGTTCAAACTAATCAAGTTTTTATTAATCCATAGGAGTCCTAAAATAGATAAGTGAAATCAATTTGGTTAAATCGCAGTGGTCCATATATTTTCCATCGTCAAAAATAAAATCCTGAGACTGTTTTGTACTTGGTTTGGTGCTACAAAAATTGGAAAAGATTCTGGTTACTCATCCGCTTCTAAAGAGTGATCAGACGTAACAAAAATAGTAGTTGGTTACTTATCCAACTTTGATTACAAAAGTTTTCTTTTAAATTAAATTTATTAATTCATTATAACCAATTAAATTTAAAATACAATTTAAATTGATTTAAAAATAATTATCATCATAACTTCTCATATTGCTAATGCTGTTAGAGACTGATATAATACAGAGATACAAATTATCCATCAAATCTCCTATGGCATTGATTAACCAAAAGGCTTTTCATATGCTAAATCTGTATATACTAAAAGCTAAATTGTACATATAATTACAAGAAAGTAGTTTACAGATTAATGGTTGAAGGCAGGCAAATTCCGGAAGCTCTCTCTTCCACTACAATGCCTTTACATGTAGCTACTTTCACAACATACTCAACACTGCTATGGTATTTCTGCCGCGCTTCTACAAATCCTCTACCCAGGACTTTTTCAACCCAGTCCTCCAGCGCTCTGCTCACGTCCGATAACCATGAAGCTGCAAGCATTTGTACCATGACTTCATCATCAATCTCCAATGCAGTATCCGATCCAAATACCTTTTGAAACTGTGCACTGATTTCTCTCCCTATGTTATCGGCAAGAGCATCAAAATCAAATGGCTTGAATGGCACCTTTTCGTCTACTTGATCAAGTAAATCTTCCAGCCAAGCTTGTGAGTTTTCAGAGGTGGGGTCACTATCATAGCTGCTAGAGTCGACGCTCTTCTCTTCCATCTCCGCTAGAGGTAGATTCAAGTCCAGAGATGATCCTAATGATTTATAGGCTCGTCTTTTAGCCTCGTTGCTAAAATGTTGCTGTGTGGCATTGGCGGCTCCATGCAGCTTTCTTTTATTCATAGGTGACGCAACAGAGGTTAGCGTTCTTCCGTTGGAACTCTCACCAGCTTGTTCAATTAATATTTTCATCTGCCAGCTTTTAGCACCGAGAACGACTTCTTCAGAGAACTTACCAGATTCTGCCTGAGGCAGATGATTTACACTTCCAATTGAAATTGCTGACGACAAAACAAAAATCACATTACTTATGCTGATTTCTCTTCCATGGGAATCTGGAAATTTACCTGTCCTTGCAGCCTGGGACAAACTATTCTGGACCAAGAGATCAGCCTTGTCAACATTCTCAAGAAGCACTACTGCACGGGGTCTCTTGCCCAACTCCAGTGAAATGTAATCAACAATCGTCTTCCCCCTAAATATCACATCATAATCACTTGATTCTTGACATTCAAAGACACAGTTTGATGGGTAAACCCAATCATGGAATCTCAAATCAACAGAAATTAAGTGGTCATGGCTACCAAACATTAATTTGGCAAGCAGTGAAGCAATTCTTTTCTTTCCAACTTTGTCGGGTCCAAGGAAAGTAAGCCAAATATCTCCTCTTGCAGTGGAGCCTCGACTTCTTCCATATCCAGCTTTACAACGAGATATTGCTCGACTGATAGCACATATGGCTTCCTCTTGCCAGCCAACTTTTTCAGAAAGAGATCTCACAAGTGATTTGTAATTTACATAATCAAACTGCCCCACTGAAGAAGGATGCGAACATGAAGAAGACTGTACAATCTCATGCGAAGTACTCTCATTACCTCGAAACTCAGATGATTCAGAACCTGAAAACAGTTGAAGAGACTCTTTCCGATCACGTAGCTTTGGGGTAACTGGCTCACGAGAACTAGATGTATAAATTGTTCCCAGCCCCAAATCTGTGGTCACAGAAGGGACAGATGAAGATGATCTGTGGTCAGTTGGCAGACCTGTACTGGGCAGAGAGATCCAAGAACCATCTTTCTGGTTGTGCGGACTCGGTAGCTTAGATTGGCAACTAACGTTCTCAGCTCTGGAAGCTACTAGTAATGGCATGATAGGTTTTGATAGAAAAGCAGCTTGCAAGTCCATATGATCTATACCTAAATTTGCACATTGACTCTCATTAAGTGATGAATCTCTGCTGCAGCTGCTGCTGCTCTCCTTCCTATCAGCAATAACTGGAAAGACCTCTGCAGTTGATACTAGGGGCTTGCCCTGTGAAATATCAAATTTGGAAAAAGGCTGAGCATGATGCAGCCGTTGGCAGACATCATTCCACTTTTTTTGCAGTCCCAAAATCTTAGAATTCAATGTTGTTCCATCATTTTTGGTCTGCACTGAAGATGAAGTTTATTATATGAAAATCAGACAGTGTAAATTGTTGGTTTGAAATTTTGCAATTATGTAAAAATGCACAATAAGTAAGTCGATGATTTCCAATTATTAAGAGCAACACACCTTAGCCCCGTCCAATCCCTTAGCTGAGTCAAGTTGAGCCATTTGCAACCAAGAAGGTAAATTCTCCAAGTATTGATCTGCAACTGAAATTGTTGACCCCGTCTTCAGCATCGCAGAAACTTCTTGCTCATACTTTGCGGTGCAAAGGTGACAACGAGTAACCTGTTGATTTGGTTTGCTGGATGGACCTTTATAATCAGATAGTGTAGAAAAGAACCCACCAAATGGGACGAAAGACCCCATCAAGCTGTAAGAATGTCATCAGTAGCGAACTGTGAGATTCAATAGTTAGAAACAGTTAGAAAATAAACTGTATGTGGGAAAAAAATGGGTGCACAACAGAATTTGGCATAAAACTAAGCATTTATACACATTATAGGACCCCAAATAGAATGTAATACCATATTCAAGCGAAAAACTAACTTACCAGAACAGCATATTTCTCTTCATGGGTTATTAAGTGTCAGATGCAGTTTATTTCTAGATTCAAAACCTAGAGATTCTCAAATTATACCCAATTTTGAAGCTGTTGTTACTTTTTTTTTTTTTGTGAAAACAAGCTGTTGTTACTTCTTCATATGTACATATAAAACAAATAAAAAACAATGGCTAAGACATAGCAGTTACATTAGCAACCGAAGATTGCAAGTTACAAGTATAGGCCAATTTCGTTTATTCCACATGAAAGGCCAACTACAAACTGGTGTATGCTGCATTTGGAGGTCTCTCATTAATGAACACAAATTTTCACTGCATTGTTGGACTTCAATTTAAAATTATAGGCCATGCCATGCTTTATACCCAACGAAGCAGAAAGCCAAATAGTCATATGAACCATGCCCTTTCGTCAGGTGAACATATAATTGATAAAACTGGGAGAAATATAATACATGTTATTTAATTCAAAGAAGAAAATAGATATGAAAGAAAAAAAGGAAATGAAGAAGAAATGAAATCAAACTAAAAGAACGTCAGTCCAATGCATACGGAGTATATAAGTATTAAACAAATATGATGAAGATAGCAAACAAAAACGCATATAATTAATTTAAAAATTGGTATGACATGGGCAGCACTCTTTTTGGAATTTGGACCAATCCAAATACCCCATCTCTTCAGATCTTCTTCTTGATAGTTTAACATTTAAATTCGTATGAAGTCTAAAGAAAACATATTATAAACCAAAAGAAAAAAAATTATAAAATCTAACAGACTATTTTATAGTTTTTGCCATAACCAACTGAAAGAGAAGTAACAAACATATAACGACAAAAGTAGTACAAACTCACCTGGATTTAGAGCCAAAACTATCAATAGGACTTTTAGATGAAGTAATTGGCAGAAGATGAAGATCCCAATCCTTTTCTATGCATGGAAACTTTCCCAAAAACTTGGCATACGTTTCATGTCTAGCCGCTGCACCCATCAACCACAACTTCTCTCTAAAATCCTCTAATAAACCAGTTAACTTCATAACCAAGTAACTCACAGCATCAACATTTTCACCAACTAAGACCTTCAACTCTCCGAAACTCAACATAATACCTCGACTCGAACACCTCTCTAACTTACTCCTCAGCTCATCAAATTTGAAACCCATTTTTTCTCTCACTTCACTACTACTCCCTCCTTCACTAACATACTCAACGATCTCCTTCTCAATGGAAACTACACTTAACCCAGCAATCTCAGAGCTCAAAATTCCACCTTTATTACCATTATTTACACAGTCAATAAACTTACTCAAAGCATCACAAGCACAAACTCCAAGAAGCAACACGCTTTTTACTTTACTAATCTTGTCACTAATCCTCCTACAATAATCCCCATCATCATCAACATCCAGTCCAAATGGGTACCCAAATCCGGGTCGGTCCGGATCCGAACCTGGCAAATTACACAGAAAAATAGGCGGGGGACACCTGGACCTCGAAAATCTGGGAGCTTGCATAACAGTAGGTGGGTGAATAATAGCTAACTTAATATCACAACTTCTAAACCCGGCATCACCAAAAACCCGACTCACTATCGGGTCATCTAAAATTGATAAAATGAAATGCTTTAGTTCAACTTTTAAAACAGAAGGAGATTGCTGATTACAGTGGATTTGCTGCAAGTGAAAATGATCAGGGTGTCGCCTTTGATTCGCTTGTGATCTTTTAATCGCCGCCATAAGTGAGTTAGATATAGGAGGACCGTTATCCTCGTCGTTGCTGTTAACCGTCTTTGACGACGGCACACGATCGAGAGAAACACCGACGCATAATTCCAACGCGCGAAACTGTAACCGTGAAGAACACGGACTGTTTCTAGAGCGTGCACATGCATCACGGAGTGTGGACGACGGTAAAGCTAGTAAAGCAGAGATAGCATGGAGCGACGTCGTTTGTGCATGACTGCGGCGACGCGCTACAGCTACTGCATCGTCTAATGCACGCGCCGCTTCTTCTGTTAGAAATTGCCTTGCTGCGCTTACCGGCGTTGGCATCGCCGCGAACGGCGGCGAGCAAAAAGAAGAGGGTCTTTAGCGACGAGAAATATACGGAGAAATAGATAAGTGTTGGATAAAGAAAAGATAATAAAAAATGAAAGTATTTATTTATTATGTTTTAGAATAATAATTTATTTAATTTGAGAGATTGAAGAAGAAGATAAATAGAATAAAAAGGAGAGATAAGAGAGTATTTGTCTGATTTGGTTTGGTTTAGTTTTTGGTGGGGTATGTATGTAGTTTTTGTTTTTCTTAAGTTTCTGCTAGGCAATAGATCGAACATATGGTGAGCAAGCATAGATTCTTTTAAACTTGTTGCTGAAGAAGAAAGGGAGAGATGGCGTGTCCAGTCCACTGAAGCAAAAGGGACCAACCATGGGAGTGGAGTCACTGTCTCTCTAGCAATCAGTGAGAGAAGACATATTTTTAGCTTTTGGCTGAAAATTGTTGAGCATTTGCGTTCGTCCTTAAAACTGATTTTTCAAATACTAACCAACTCTAACTGCTACCCGCTTTTATTTTTATTTGTTAATTTTGTGTTTTTTATATAATATTTAATTTTGGAAAATATTTTTGTATAATTTGGCATTTTAACAGGAGCAGCTGGCAGCTGGGTAAGGTTGTGGTATCAAACTTTTTAACCAATGCCAAATGATAAAATAGTACCACTAAATTAATTCATAATAATAAAAATACACAATACACTATCTAATAATTAATATACATGATGAATTGAAAATTTACTTATATTAAAATTAATATTATATAAAAAAAATATAAAAAGTTATGACACTTTTATTTTCAAGAAATTAATATTTATGGGTCTAATATTAATACTATATTAAAAAAAGTTATGGTCACTAAAAATTATTCACTTATTTATACTTATACTTTTCTACTTGACAAATAAGAAAAGCCTTATGTTTTAGAAGGGTAAAATAAAGGTTTAATTATTTAAAAAAATCCACCTTATTTTTTTTTCTTTTATACCTGACCTTATAAAAAAGCCATATGTACCCAATTTTAGGGAATTAGTTTTTATCCCTATCCAAAAATATTAAATTATACTCTTTTTATTTGAAAACAAATTAAAAAATCTTTCATTTTTAACCTATATACTAATTAAACATTAGTGTTATTAATAGTATAAAAATATCATATTTTTCAAAAAAAATTAAAAAAAAATTATTAGAAGATTAATGCAAATAATACAAGAAATAAAATCTTATGATATATGAGTGGTGTCTCTTAAAGAGTATGAATCTTGCCTCCCATCAATTACAAAAAGGGACTTTAAAAACACTCTTTTTTCCCTTACAAATAAATGGACCACCACCTTTACAAAGTGTATAATGTATTCTTCAATCACAATCATACAAAAAGTTGTTTTAATTCTATTGTGGACTCATGTGTTTTTATTGAATGTATTCCCTTTTTTATCTTTTATCATATTCAACTTTTCAAAGCTCAATTTGAGGTCTCAATTAATAAATAACTATATAAGAAGATATTTGTTAGCTTTTGGCATAAATATATGGCCAAGATAAATACACATAGTTCATTTGAAGGAATTAAAATTTATTGATACGCAAGGTGATCTAAAATTGTAACTTCATTTTTTAATCAAAAATTAGAAATTTTAGTAATTAAATGATTTAAATTCATATCCAAAAATAATTAATTAATTATGAAAGTTTATAGAAAATTTAAAAATATTAAAATTTAATTAATATAATTGAATATAAACAATGATACATAGATAACAACAAAACTAAAATTGTTTAATTTTATGCTGATGTTGATTGGTCTCATCCACAAGCCATTTTCTTTTGATTTTAGCATGAGATGGTTTTTTAGGATTCATTGTGGTTGGGAATCGGGTTGGGTGGTGGGCGGCAGTCAGGATTTGGGGTCAAAACTCGGGCTAGGTCAGGAGTTAGAGTCGGGATTGGGACTCAGGGTTCAGACTTGAGGTCAGGATCAGAAGTTGGATTGGTCCAAACTCGAGGTCGCGACATGGATCAGAAAAGAGACTCAAGATCGAATTCAAGACCCAATGTTAGGGTCATAACGTAATGTTATAGTCGAGATTTTGGCTCTCGGTCAAGACTCGGGCTCAAAATCAGACTTCGAGGTTGTGGTCGAGATTAGAGTTAGAATTCAAAATCAAAGTCGGGATTGAGAGTCGAGTAGGCAGCTGAGGTCGAGGGCAAGACTCAAGGTTGGAGTCAAGGTCGGGGTTGGTAGTCGTGTCCGAGAGTCAGGGTGGGGAGTGAGGGTCAGGACTCGGGTCAAGTTTGGAATATGGACTCGAGGTGGGGATTAGGATTCAAAGTCGGAGTCGAGACTCGAGGTTGGTGTTAAGGTCAAGACTTAGGTCAAACTTGGGGCGGACTCGATAATCAGATTAGGTTTGGGTCTTGGGGTTGGAACTCGGAGTTAGGGTCAAGGTGGAAACTCAAGACTCATGGTCAGCATAGAGACTCAGGGTTGGAATCAGAATTCATTCTACAATGATGACACCAACGTGCTCCTAATGTTCAAGGTATTCTTTATGACAACCTATTTTTTTTTATTCTAACAAAAAAATTAGTATTAGATCAATTTACAAAAGCTTAATTCCTTAAAAAAACCCCACCTTGTATTTTTTTTCGTTTATAGCCTGACCTTATAAAAATACCATTTGTACCCAATTTTGAATTTTTATGTTTCATCCCTACCCAAAAGCATTAAATTGTACTCTTTTCATTTGGAAAAGATTTTAAAACATACTTTTATCTATTTTAAAAAATACAAAGAAATCCTTAAACTTAAAAATAATCAAATACATCCAAATAATTAATTAATTTTTTTAATTTTATAAAATAAAAAAAAAATAAAAAAAAATATTATTATTTTTAATTTTTTGTCAGAAATATTTTTAAAAAAATTAAAAAAAATTATTATTATTTTTAATTTTTTTGAAGAAGATGGTATTTTTGTACTATTAATAACATTAATATCTAATTAGTATATAAGTTAAAAACGAAGGATTATTTTGACTCTTTTTCAAATGAAAAGAGTACAATTTAATATTTTTGGGTAGAGATGAAACATAAAAACTCAAAATTGGGTACAAATGGTGTTTTTACAAAGTCATGGTATAAACGAAAAAAAAATGCAAGGTGGGATTTTTTTAAGGAATTAAGCCATTTACAAATCAAAATAGTAATTTATAAATTACAAAAAAGATCTTAAAGTTAAAAAAAAGGTTAATAATGATACCGCCAAAAAAACCACAAGGGAATGCTGATTGAGGGATGAATTCAAAATTCTCCAACAATTTACCAACACAGATTATATATCTTGTACATTTATAAAGCATCATTTACAACGAATTTGTGAGTACATCATTTAGCTACGTGTAGCCTGAGTTAATCAACCTCAAAGAATGAATGAATCCTAATGAAAAAATGTAATCTAATGATCTAATTAAGTTTAATGATACACAAAAAGAATTACACGTATAAGAATTATGTAATGCTAGTGCCAAAAACTATAAACTTGTTAAAGATAAATTATGTTTCGTTGTGTTATCGGCTTCATGCTTCGTTTCGGGTCGCTTACACATGCAGTCGGGCATTGGAAATGTGTAAAGTGATGCACTAGGCTTTCGCAGTTCCGACCCCTTGAGATCGCTGTGACGGAGCATATCTTGCATTTGACGCTTGAAGACTTCCCATCTGCAAAACATATATATATATGGCAAAAATGATCGAAATTAAAACAACAAGTTTAAGTGTAACAACAATATTTTATACATATAGACTGAACAATTAACCCAATTAAATATATAAATATTAAAAATGATCATATTTTGAACTACGGGTGGGCATGAACCGGCTAACTGGTCATGTGTAACCGCTCCATAGTTTACACTATAAACTGATGTACAGTGTTATGGTTTTTAACGGTGTTTTAGAAACCGAACTGGTGGCCACCAGTTCAGCCGCTGGTTGAACCGGTTGACTAAAATAAAAAAATTGGATCTGGTACATGATCCAACCCCCGGTTCAATCGGTTCAACTGCTGGTTCAGTGAGAGGTTCAACCGACAGTTCAGACCCTTCGTCCGGTTCAATCCGGTTCAACTCAGTTTTGCCACTGGTTATTAATATTATAAACCTAAGCCTAAAATTTAGAAATGGTTAACCACCCAAGAATTTGATATTTAAGCATTTTATGCAATACGTAAAAGTTAAAAGAAGAACAATTTAAAGTGTTTTACATCAATGTTTTATACATAAAATAGGGCTAATAATCACCGACGGTCCTCGACTTTTACCCCAAGCTTCCCAAAACCCCCTATACTTTCAAAAGCTTCCCTAAACCCCCCAACCTTTGTGGCGGCGCCATTCACGGCCCTTATAGACGAAAATACCCCTCAGCGCCGTCATTTTTTGGCGGCTGTCATTTAAAAAAAAAAAAAAAATTTGGCGGCGCCATGTCAGCTGACACGTCATCAAAATACACTAAAAATTTGAAAAACCCAAAATACCCCCAAATTAATATTTGAAAAAAAAAATCTACCCTAACCAAAATCATCAACCCAACACCCAACCCACCCGACCCATCCCACTCGGCCCAACCCATCCGACCTCTCCGGTTGTCTTCTCAGGTGAGAAGACGACCGGAGCCGGTCGTCTTCTCAGGTGAGAAGACGACCCAGCTGGGTCGCCTTCTCACCTGAGAAGACGACCTGGGTCGTCTTCTCGTCTTCTCAGACGAGCTGAACCAACCGGTGGTCTTCTCAGCTCGTCTGAGAAGACGCTTGAAGGAACGACTGTTCCTTCAAGATCTGTTCTTGAAGGAACAGATCGTTCCTTCAAGCTGTTCTTGAAGGAACAGATCGTTCCTTCAAGAACGGATCTTGAAGGAACAGATCGTTCCTTCAAGAACGGATCTTGAAGGAACAGATCGTTCCTTCAAGATCTGTTCTTGAAGGAACGATCTGTTCCTTCAAGCTGTTCTTGAAGGAACGATCTGTTCCTTCAAGAACAGATGCCCGGAGGGCGGCGGCCGACGGTGGTGGACTATGGCGGCGGGCTACGGTGATTGAAAAATTGACCGGGTGGGTTAGGTTCGATTGGTGTGGTTCGATTTGATTGAGTGTTTAAGGGTATTTTGGGTGTTTTAATTTTTTTTTAGATATTTAATGACGTGTCAGTGGACACCTGGCGCCGTTTTTTTTTTTTTTTTTTTTTAAATGACAGCCGCCAAAAAATGACGGCACTGAGGGGTATTTTCGTCTATAAGGGCCGTGAATGGCGCCGCCACAAAGGTTGGGGGGTTTAGGGAAGCTTTTGAAAGTATAGGGGGTTTTGGGAAGCTTGGGGTAAAAGTCGAGGACCGTCGGTGATTATTAGCCATAAAATAGAGAACAAGTAAAACAACTAATATATAAAAATTAAAGGATTAATGCATCTATATTCAAGAACAACAATTAAAACATAAACATTCAAAGTTTTTAACAATCAATATAATGAACAATCATAAATCCAAATACTACACAAACAAGTATTTGATTTTCGCAAACTTCATAAATCAAAAGAAGATTGAGAACTCTCAATAGCATCATGCAAGTATTTGTCCAATTTAGATTTGAGATCTGAACATTCTTCCCACATTTTTTTCTTCTTAAACACACACATATTTGTAATATGTATACATTATATGTATATATGTAATTAATGAAAAAATTAATATTGTATATATAAACGGTTAACCACAATTTTTTAACATATCAATTCTAAACCAAATCCGAAAATCATAAATTTTAAAACTACAATACACTCTGTTGATATTACTTTTAAGTTTAGACATGCATTATTTTAAATAGGAATTTCATATATCTTTACTATACATCAGAATACACAAGCTTGTATGTTATGTGATGGTTTTGCCATGTCAGTTGCTAAAGGCTAGCCATAAGCACTTAGAAACTACTGGAATGAAATGGCAAGAGGAGATTTAAACTACAAATGCAATCGAAAATACCTATGGAAAAAATAAATCCACATAGAAAAACATGCATTTTTTTTCTTTTTGGCAAAGTAGTGGATATACTTCAGTTCAGTTCAAACATAACCCTGAAGGGGTAGACAAAACTGAATCAAATTATACCTGATACTGGGTTTATCAAATAAAACAGCCAATTTCTTCTTGTCGGGTTTGATTGTTTTTGCATGTCCTCCAAACAAATATCGCCGATGACCCATCAAGAAGTGAGGAAAATTGCCACCTTGAGTTGTGACAAAGACTTCACTGTGCAGGCAAACTGTATAGTCAAGCGCAGCCAACCTAGATGAGTGGCCCTACATCATATACTCAGATGTTACAAAGATAGTGTCTTTTCGCAGCTACTTGTTAAATGTGTACAAAAGTGCATATTTAAGCAAATTGATACCTTAAATGGCGCAAGTTCTTCTGCAGTAGCTAGTGAATCTTTTGTTTCTAAACGTGGAAACATCTGTTTAAGTGGAGCCATAAACTTCTCTGCTTTGTAAATATTACCGGCTGCAACATACACTGAAGTGGTATTATCAAATCCCATGCCCCTAAGCATCATGCCCACCTGCAGAACCAACCGTAAAGATTCATATTACTCCCTCCGTCCCATAAAGATAGAAAAAGTAGGCACTTTTTTTGTCCCATAAAGATAGAAAAATTAGCCATATTTATTGTTAATTTAAAATAAAATTATCAAACTACCCTCATAGTTTTATTGTAGAAGCATTAAATGTAGTTCCACCATAATGATTCACTCTTAAAAATTTCAAAGGGTATCTTGGGGATATTTTAATAAATTAACCATAATTAATGAGTTTCTTAATTCTTGTGAAAACACTACTTTTTCTATGTTTATGGAATGGAGGGAGTATATCGGATGGAAAGTTTCAGTATTTCCTGTTGTTCTTTAAAATGATGTTTTTCACCCAAGTAGAAAAAAAACGTAGTCAAAAGTCCAACCTTGTGTTTTCACACAAAGATAGAGGAGTTTGTGAGCCAAAATACAAGATCACCCAGTCAAAGCAAGAAGCTCTATCTAAAAGTACTCATGACTGAGAACTTTCATGACGGGAAATACGGTGGATATAGAATATTGTAGTTGAATATACATGAAAAGCACCAAGTATGTGGGAACTTTCACAAGCAGAAACAGAGAAAGGACTCTTGAAAAAAAGGTTAAGTCAATGGCTTCCTTTGTTACATCAATGACAATAATTTTTCATTGCACAAGTACTTATCATTTAATCACGGTGCATATGCATGCATGTTGGTTTTTGTTGATAGTGAGCTCTTATAATATCTACTAGGATTTGGCCGTGGGGTGCTTTAAACTTCCTATAGCATCACGCAAATTTTTATAACATATAACTGAGAGCATAGCATTAGCATTACCAAATTGTTTCAAAATTCAGATTTGATTTTCTAAAGTGAACAGTTGGACTACCTCAAGTGGAGTTAAAGGGCATTTTCCATCCACACGGTTTGCTCCAGGCCTTATAACTCGACCTCTTTTCCTAAATTTTCCTCTCCAGCTTTTTTCTCTAGCAATATCCATTTCCCGTCTCTCTTCCTCCCCGCCATCATACTCGCAACATGAAAATGCAACCATATCCTGCCATAAAAGATATTGACACTTAGAAACAAAGTAACAAATTTAAAAATGAGACTTCCTTCAAAGCGAAGAAATAAGAAAAGCACCATTTCGAATCGGAGATGCACTGAAACATATTTCCCCCCACTTTCTGAGCTATTTTTGATCATCCTATCCACCATTTTCTCTGCAAGTGTCCTTATGGGTTCTGCAAACCTCAATGCTTCGAAATTGGCTAAGCATCTAATCCCCTGGACATCCGAAGGAACTGCATGAGCCAGTCTGTTGGAGAAAGGAGCAATGCGCACTGCCCTGCACAATGAGAAACTATTAATAACATATGTGCTGCTGAAGAAAGAATTCCATGATTTTCGCATGTAAATGAAATAAAAAAGCATTTACTGCAAATACATGAAGTGACCTGAACAACTTCCATTATACAATTAGAACATGCCATTTTGGTGCATGTAAACAAACCTACTTCTCACCCCCACTCAACCGTAAACCAAAAATTACACAGCTTGCATTTATAATTTTGTTCTTGTGCAAATATGTAAACATTATTAGCTATTTAGCAACATCACATGTATGGTCCAACTACTTGTATCACATTGTGAGACGCCAAACTTTGCTGTATATCTGAGGGTTTTCCTAAATAGTTTTAGGTTCCATTCAAGAAAAGTAACTTTTCTTTTCATTACTGTAAAGAAAATTTTGGAGCCAACAAAAGTACTAACTGCAAATGGAAGCTATGAGAATTGATTACAAGAATGTATCAGCACAAATCAATAAAGAGCCAAAATTACACATGATATGGAGAGAACCAAAAGATACATTAAAACTTAAGATTTTATTTACGAGAGGAAATACAATAGATAAGTATGAAATTCTGTATTAATTTATGAGGTGGTCCCTAAGATCAATTCATACTTTTTGGTTAGATGTTCAAGCAATGCCAAGTCAATGCCAAGTCAATGCCTACATCTTTGGCACCAGCATAAAGGTTATTATGAATATGATACTCCACATGGTTTGAACTTAGTCATTTAAAACGTGGATGACAATTCAGAAATATGCTACAAGAAAGGATCCAAGAAATGAAAATGCCTTACAAAGAAAGTAAGGCGCAAAAGTAACTGCATTTCATGCAGAAACTCCTTGGGAAGTCAGTTACTGGAGATAAAAGAGATAAGAAGTGACTGTGTAAAAGAGTGATCTACAGGCATCTCTAATAAAATAAAGTAAAATGCATGTCAATAAAATTAAAAAAGCTCTGTCATCAATTTTCGTATTTCTATTGAAAATGGACCCGGTCATGCTAAAAATAGAAGAATATAGAAGTGCATACCGCATACGAATCAGCTTAGGAAACACCTTCTGAAGATAGTAGGCTGGGCTGGACCAAGCTTTGACTCTCAAATTCACAATGCTGCTTATGTTATTGTCAAATTGCTCAAGTATGTCTTTTGGGAGTTCTCGAATGACCTCCACGTCATTCTTAAGAGAATCTATAAAGAAATCTTCATCGAATATTTCTCCGAATTTGCTATGATGAGAAGATATAAGATAAGAAGTAATGATTTGTAACATCTAGCGCCAATACACCAAAATAAGTCTCATATAACTGATAAGGAAGATTAAAAGACATGAACTCAGCTTCAAAAGATGGAATCCTTTATCAATACAAAAAGTTATAGAATCACAAAGGTCTTGTTATGATATTTGCATCATACATCATCTTCTAATCTAAAAATTGGACTTCCTTTTCACTTATTTTGTTTAAGTTTCAGAGATTATTGAACATATCATTATCAAAACACACATGCACGAGCATGCACGCAAAGTTCGCCTGGGTAAAAAGCTGAAATCGCTAAATTGCAAGCTATAGCATGGTAAAACCTATTATGTTGGGAAAAAAGTTGTGTTCTTTCCACCCTACTAGCCAACCATTATCCAATACAAATTGCCATCAGCAGTCGATAAACAATAAGTAATACCAGCAACAACAGCATTAATTAGTTAGTTACCTTTTATCTTGCCAAACACTATTTAGATGGAAAATTGGGATGACAAGCGTAGCGTTCAATAGTCCTGCTACAGCAACTGCATCACATATCTGTAACTCATAAAATGAGAACAAATTTATGCTAATATGCGCTTTATAAAATGAACATTGATACTTCAAATATGCCTTCAGCAAGTAAAATTGCTTATATAACCCTTCCTAAAGTCTGCCAACATAGTTTTTCCTAAAGTCTGCTAACTTTTTAGAATTCATTACTAATTTTTAAAGTTTTTCACGGTATATCTTAGCATTGGTGTATGTAGATATTTGTTGCTAAAAACTATTCATTTTCTCATATGTTCCACAATGATGTCGTAGAAGCTGCATTTTCTTCAAAAGTTTGGAAAACAATGTGTAAAATGCATTGTATCACTTACAGCACATGAGTGCAGTCAGTTGAGCATATTATTATGCAGCCTCTCACTGGTCAAGAGCATATAATTATCTAGTTTTAAAAGATAAAACTTACCGATAAACGTTGTTGATTCAATCCACCATTTGCTTCGATTATTAGATAACCATTAGACTTGGGCAATTCTGAGAAACCAACAAGACATGAAGATAAATAAATAAATACTAGTAAGAAAGCTAATAATATTCAGTCCAAATATGAGGAACACATTGAAATTCTGTCCAAATATGAGGAACACATTGAAATTCTGTCCAAATATGAGGAACACAGCAAATGGTAAGGTACAAATATGCAACTATTCATATTAAACAGTTCAGAGCTTGGACAGCAAGGGAATCGAAGTACTCCATGCTACAAGCAAAATGGAGAATAGATGAGAAGGGAATAATCAGGTTGGTGAACTCTTGTACTAGATAAAGAAGGCAACATATCAGGATGGTGAACACTTGAACTAGACAAATCATGGTGGACAGTCACATTGTATATTTTATTTTTTCTACCAACTACCAAAACAGATTTAGTAGTTACTGACCAATTTGAAATTCGTTTTATTTTATCTACCACTTCTGGAAGTAGATCATTCTTAGATTAAGCACGTCTGTTATCAAAAATATCAAACCTGCTTGAGAAGTACTATCATTCCCACAAGGCTTCCAACCTTCATGCACCTTTAGATCCCATGCTTTCATCAACTGCATGAATCGGTTGTTATCGGTTGTACATGGTGCAATGAATTATGTTGAAAAAATAAAATATACAAAGTAAATATTAAGCTAAATAAACAATGTGCATTGCATAGAAAATGAACTAATCTAGATGTCATGACAAACAAGAAACAACAGATTAGATACTGTTTCATGACTGGATAGCTTGTCCTCAAACACAACGGCCATATCAATCTTGCTCGAGAGTGATTAGTATCACAATAAAGAGTATTTAGGAATTTAGTGTTTTATCCTACTCCCTAAGCTGATAAAAATCCATTCTTTTTTATTCTTTCAGAGTCCTTTTTACCATCTCCCTTTGCTGACCTTACTTCTTTGCCTCACCTCTCTCCTCAGCTTCTTCTATTTACACCGAAAGAAACAAGATAGATGGTGGGATGCTTTTAACAGAAGAATAGGTTGACAGAAGCATTATAAACCTCTAAACAATAAGCTAATTAGCTAATAGTCATAACTATTCTAAGAATTATCGAGCAGGATTACCCCAAAGCGCTTCTTCTAGACAATTGGACACTCTGATCAAAGAATGGTTAGCCATTGCATACTCTGAATAGCCATTTGCATCAAAAATTCAGATGCATATAGCAAACTTCTAGAAATAGCTTCAAGTAGCCTAAAAAAAACTATAAGCATGTACACATGCAATCCAAATTCAAGTAATGAGACCAAATTGGGAAGCTAAAAGGATACAAAAATGTTAAAAAAATCAGTCGAGCTATGTAAAACAGTATCCTAACCTCCCAAATTGTGTAAAGCAAGTGCATTAAGAATCCACTTAACATACAAAAAAAGCAAGAAAAACAGTACCACATTGTAGCTCCCATTGCTCTCAGCCTCCATATATGGCCACAGCTTATTAAAAACCTGAGGACTCCTGTACACAGAGCCAACAGGAGGACGTTTCCTTACAACAACACCAACGCCACCATTCTTCAAATTTAAATCAACATCAAAATTCAAAGATCCCATATACAATAACATCCCAGAAATATACAGCACTGGAGCAAACAAAAGCACCCCTTTTCTTTTAAACACAATTGTCACTATTATAAACATTACTTTCTCTACTATATTCTGTTTTGACCTCCCACCACCACCACCACCACCAAACCCGCCGCCGCCACCATTTAAGCCGTTCTTACCCCTGCCGTGGCGGAGACGGGGAGAAGAAGGAGGAGAAGGAGTTGTTGTTCCGGCAGTTACAGTTACAGATCGGCCATTGCCAAGGCGGCTGTAACCGTGCATTGGATTTAAAGATGTGAAATTTAGTAAAAGAGAAGAAAAAGTTAAAGAAAGATGAGATGGGTAATTAGAGAAATGAAAAAGAGAATGAATTAAGAGATGGGTATGAGTGAATTGTGATAAATTAGTAAGAAAGAAGAGACTCAGTGAGGTAAGATTAACATAAACACAAACATAAAGAAGTGAGAGTTAGAGAGTTAAAGAGAAAGAGAGTGTTAAATGGGGGTTACAGTTGCAGCAGAAGCAGAGAAAATTAAAGGCGTCACGTGTCGGTGTGTTTGTTTTGGTCACTGAAAGTGTAATAGAATTGGTTGCTGTTGCTGTTGCTGCCACTAATGCATGACAGAGGAGAGTGGAGTGCAGCTGATGAGCAAATTAATGCATGACAGAGGAGAGTGGAGTGCAGCTGATCGGTCGACGAAGAAAGCAAAATTCAGGAATGTTGAACAACCTGACAGTCCTGTTGGGATTATGTCTTTCAGAGACAAAGTTTTGCAAGCGGATAAAGCACGCGAGGATTATGTAGCTGGGAATTTAGAAGAATTCGAACTATATGATGATGATGTGAGTATTGTGAAAGATGGAATCCTGCCTGCTATTGATTTCTCTCCTAGAGTTCGTGATGAACTGGCTAAGCCATGGCGTACTACAGTTGTTGTCAAACTCTTGGGTCGTCCTATTGGATATAAAAACCTGTGTAACAGGCTTGATGTTTTGTGGAATTTTACACAGGGTTTTGATATTATAGATCTTGAGAATGATTTCTTTCTAGTCAAATTCCGTAGTGGTGGTGATGTGGAAGCAGTGATCACCGGAGGTCCCTGGGTTATACTGGGACATTACCTATCTGTTCAATCGTGGAAACCTAGCTTTGATTGTTTTGATGCGAATATTCAATCCATTGTTGCCTGGATTAGACTCCCTGGTATGTCCATTCAGTACTATAACAAGAAAGTTCTTCGTTTCATTGGGCAAATGGTAGGGAAGGTCATAAGGATTGATTACTGCACTGAATCTGCGGAACGGGGAAAGTTTGCACGCATTGCTGTTGAGATTGACCTAATGAAACCTTTGGTTTCCCATTTCAGCCTGGATGGTAGGGTTCAAAGTGTTGAATATGAGTGTCTCCCTAGAATTTGCTTCTCATGTGGTAAATTTGGCCATACTAAAGAGCATTGCCCAGAAACTATTACTCCGGTGGCAGCTAAAGAGATCATCAGTGAGAAGACGGATGTTCCCATACCTGATCGGGATCCGGTCTCGTCTGACCCGGTGGCTAACCCGAAGTACGGCCCGTGGATGATAGTGGGTCGAAGAGGGAAGCCAAGATTTGATAGCAACAAATCTAATCACAACAATCCTGGCAAATCAGTTAGCGAGAAAGAATCTAGTGGATCTAGATTTCAAAGTTTGGAAAATGAAGTGATTGAGGTGATTGAGCAACTGCCAAATAAAGCTAATATTTCTGTTTTGAAAGATATTACCAATTTGAAGACTGTGGCGGGTCATGGAAATTCTTCACCCAGGGTTCCTATCAAATCCCATGCAGCTAATGTCAATATTAACCCTAATGGATCAGTGATGGCTAGCTCCAAACAGGCCCAAGTCCCAAAGCCCACCATGCCAGCTAGGTCTGAAAATACAAGATTCATAATTAATAAGGCCCCCACTAACTTGGACCCTAAACATCATTCTGTTGTCTCTGTTACTTTTAATCATCCCTCAAGCTCCTCCAACCATAATCCTCAAACTGAAACAGTGGAGTTAGAAGGAATGGACATGGAATCAGAGTACTTGGAACCTGCGCCACCAGATATAGCAGACCTGAATGGGAATATTAAGCCTAATATGAAACTTTGTGATTTAAATGGTAATAGCTCTATGGAGGCTTCGTTTGTGGATCTTTGTCCTAATGGAAATGAGGAGAACATGGAGGATGTTTCTCATGTTTAGTTTTGCTGAGTGGTTATGGTGTCTTTCTACCATCATTATTATGTATTACAACTATAAGATTTGTGTTTGGAATGTGCAAGGTGCTGGGTCCAAGGCCTTTGCTAGATATTTTCATAGTTTAACTAATAAATACAACTATGATATTTGTGGAATTTTAGAGCCAAGAATTAGTGGTTCTAAGGCGGATAATTTTATTCGTAAGAGCGGGTTTGATTTCTCTCATCGAATCGAAGCTCATGGGTTCTCGGGGGGTATTTGGATCCTCTGGAAATCTGGTATTAATATTTCCATTATTGAAAATAATATGCAGTTTGTTCATATGGAAGTTGGTATGGGCAGAGATCATTTCTTATTCACAATGGTCTATGCTCATCCTAATGCAAGCTTGCGCAAATTGATTTGGACTGACCTTACCCAACTTTCGGGTACCATTCAGAGTCCTTGGTTACTTGGAGGAGATTTTAATGCAGCTTTGTTTGACAACGAGAGGAGGGGTGGAGCTGCTAATTGCACTGGAGGGTGTAGACTTTTTCGTGACTGGATTTCATCGCTTAATATGGAGGATTTAGGCTTTTGTGGTAACCCTTTTACTTGGAGGAGAGGTTCCCTTTCTAAGCGTCTTGATCGTTTTCTCTGTAATAATGAGTGGAGTCAGAAGTTTTCTCAGCATTTTGTGACTCATCTTCCTCGCATTCAGTCTGATCACAGTCCTATTGTTCTTCAATGCTCTAGTGGCCTGAGGAGCAATAATAAGCCCAAGCCTTTTCGGTTTCTAGCTGCTTGGTTAGGAGATAGTAGATTCGATGAGGTGGTCAAGCATTCTTGGGACAGCTCAAATGACTTGATCGATTCTATTGAGAGGTTCACTTCTCAAGCATCGGACTGGAATGTTAATGTGTTCGGGAACATTTTTAAGCGTAAAAATATCCTTATGGCTCGTATTAAGGGTGTTCAACGGTGTAATGATCAGTATTTCACCCAAAAACTGACTAACCTTGAAAATTGTCTCCGTCAAGAGCTCGATGAAGTGTTGTTTCAAGAAAATTTGTTGATGATGCAAAAATCTAGAAGTCAGTGGATCATGGATGGGGACAAAAATACTTCATTTTTTCATAAAAAGCTTACCCAAAGGAGAAGAAGAAATAAGATCCTTGTTTTGAAGGATGATACAGGTGCCTTCATAGATGATCAAGACTTACTTCAGTCTATGGCTGTGGATTACTTTCAATCTCTGTTTACCAAGTCTCACGATTGCGCTACGCAAATATCCTTACCTGGTATGTTCCCGGAGCTTGACGCTTACTCTCTTGATCTTATTAATGCTAATGTTTCTGATGATGACATTAGACAAGCTTTGTGGGATATGCAACCCCTGAAAGCCCCGGGTATTGACGGGATTCCAGCTATGTTTTATCAAAATAAATGGGGTATAGTCAAGAATAAACTGTGCCTTTTTGTTAAAAACATTTTTAATGGTTCAGATCTCCCACGAGCTATTAATCGGACCCTGATTACTCTTATTCCGAAGTGCGAAAACCCTGAGCACATCAGCCAATTCCGTCCGATTAGTCTTTGTAATGTCTCATATAAGATTATTACTAAGATTATTGCTAATAAGCTTAAAGGTATTATGCCTAAGATTATCGGCCCGGCTCAGACAAGTTTTGTGAAAGGCAGGCATATAACGGATAATATTATAATTGCTCAAGAAGTTGTTCATTCCCTACGGAAAAAGAAAGGAAAGAAAGGTTTCATGGCCATCAAAATTGATCTTGCGAAAGCATACGATAGGCTGTCGTGGGACTTCATTTTGGATACTCTGGATGTTCTTGGTATCCCTAGCTCTTTGTCAAGAGTTATTATGCAATGTGTTTCCACTCCGTCAATGAATATTCTTTGGAATGGTAGCCCTACTTCCACTTTTGAGCCGTCGTGTGGAGTCAGACAAGGAGACCCGTTATCCCCTTATCTGTTTGTTCTTTGTATGGAGAGGCTAGCTCATCTCATCAATATTGAATGTTCTAATAACTCCTGGAAGCCTATAAAGCTGAGCAGAGGAGGGACTCCTCTTTCCTACTTGTTTTTTGCCGATGACCTCATGCTCTTCTGTGAAGCTACTTTTGATCAAGTGGAGGTGGTGAAAAGAGTGCTTGATGTTTTTTGCAGAGCCTCGGGCCAACGAGTGAATAATGAAAAGACAAGAGTTTGTTTCTCGTCGAATGTCTCTGCTTATGATAGTCTTGCAATGGCAACCAGTTTGGGATTCACAAAAACTTTGGACCTAGGTAAATACCTAGGAGTTCCTCTCATCCATGGGAGAGTTTCCAAAAGGCATTCGAGAATGGTGGTTGATAAAATGACGCAGCGGTTAGAAGGGTGGCATAACAAATTTTTGTCTAGAGCTGGTCGTTCTACTTTGGCTAACTCTGTTATTCAGGCAATTCCCATTTACGCCATGCAAACTATGGCAATCCCGAAGAGTATTTGCTTGGAGGTGGAGAAGAATTGTCGTAAGTTTCTTTGGGGGTCTCATCTGAACAAGACGAAGATCAGTTTGGTTAAGTGGCCGGATGTTAGGCAACCAAAGCTTTGTGGTGGTTTGGGTTTCAAAAATATGTTCAAGATGAATCAAGCTTTGCTCATGAAAATTGGCTGGAATATCATTTCTAATGAAAACTTTCTTTGGGTCAAAGTCCTTAGAACCAAATACAATCTGAATAATTTGAATTACCAGTCCCTGAATAGAACGCATGGTGCTTCTCTTGTCTGGCGCTCTCTTAATGGTGTTTGGCAGCAGGTGGTTGATGGGATCAGATGGGCTCTCGGTGATGGAGATTGTGTGAGATTTTGGCTTGATGCTTGGCTTGGAGATAATCTTACTCTTTGCCAGGTGGTTACTACTCAGATTCCTGATAGTATTATCAATGAAAAGGCTAAGCAATATGTCAAAGAGGATGGACAGTGGGATTGGGAGAGGTTTGAGCATTTTCTTCCTATTAATTGGCTTAGTAGAATTGGGAGTATTATTCCTCCGAGTGTTGACAACGGAGCTGACGTCATGTATTGGGGTCATTCTACTTCTGGGTCTTTCACTACCAAATCCGCGTACCATGAGATTACTAAAGATGAGAGGAACATTGAAGCTAACTGTTGGAAGCAAATCTGGAATTGGAAGGGACCTGAGAAGATTAAGCATTTCCTTTGGCTAGTGATTCATGACAGGCTACTTACTAACGCCGAGAGAATGCGTCGTCATATCTCTAGCGAGGCCATTTGCATGCGCTGTAAGTCTGAGATAGAATCAGCAATTCACGTTCTGCGTGATTGTTTCCAAGCTCGGGCTTTCTGGGTTCGTTTTATTCCGCCTCAAGATCATGTTCATTTTTTCAACCTGTCTTGTAATGACTGGATTATGCAAAACATTTCAGGGAAGCAAAGCATGGGTCAAGTTGGTAATTGGAATTTATTCTTTGGTGTGGCTATTTGGAATCTTTGGAATTGGAGAAATCAAACTATATTTAGTGATGTTATCGTATCTTTAAATGACATTGTTAATGATGTTAAAAGAAACGTTATCTACATTTCAAAGTCTCAATTGGAGTGTATGAACACTAGGATCCCTAAAGATGATTATAGTACCATTGATATCTCCTGGTGTTGTCCTCCTCCAACTTGGGTGAAGGTTAATACTGATGGGGCATTTAATACTTCAACGGGAATCACTAAAGCTGGCGGTCTTTTGCGAGACTCCAACGGTAACTGGCTAGGCAGTTTCTCGGCTAATACTGGTATGGGTACAGTCCTTAGTGCAGAATTGAGAGGGGTTCTCCATGGGTTAGAATTATGCTGGTTTTTAGGAGTGAAGAAGCTTGAGCTTGAGGTGGATAATAGCACTGTTGTAGATCACCTGCATAATGATAGTTCTATTGGTCATTACTTGAATGTGTTGAATGCGATCCGATCGCTGTTATCGAGAACTTGGGTTGTGAAGTTCAAGCATGTTTATAGAGAGGCTAATTATGCCGCTGACCATTTGGCTTCTCTAGGGGATGATCATTGTTTGGGAGTCATTAGACACACAGCTCCCCCTCCTAGTTTAATCCATTGGCTTGAGCATGACAAGCATGGTGTTTCATACAGTAGATCTGTTTTGTTGAGCTAAGTTTCTAGGCTTATGCCTCCACCCCCTGTACCGAAAAAAAAAGGCAACATTGAAAAGACATGGGTAATGGGCCTTTTTCAATTTTTGAAACCAAATGTTTTTTGAATTAGGATATTACAAAAAAATTAAATCAAAAACTTATGATGATTGTGATCAAATCAAATCACTTTCATCATAAACTAATATTCCCTCTTAAAAAGTTTCAATCTTTAATATTTATAAAGCTAATAGAAATAATTACATTAGATAGTCTCTTAGTACTATTTCAAATGCGACACTCAATATTTTAAAAAAAAAATATAATATAAATTTACAGTTCAAATGATATAAGCGCTAGAAGCATTCTGGTTAAGTAGTAGATTTAATTCCTTCCACGTAATATGAATTTATTTATATGGAAATGAAATATGTCCATTTTTTAAACACAATAGAGAAAATATTAATTATTATTAAAATGTAATATTTTTATTATTTATATATGATTAATATAATATTATATGGAAATAAAAATATAGTAATTTAAAAGGAGAAAAATTCTATTCATTTCTGTTATGTTCGCCCAACATTTTGTTAAGGAAAGATTGTAGGATCAATTCTTCACACTCCACTGTGGCTAAAATTTTCCCTTTTCTAATAATCCGAAAAATGAAAACTAATTATATTTTAAGCAATATTTGTGATAACATAATTCAACTAAACTGATTTTGTCTAACTTGTCGGCAGTGAAATTAGACAAATGGGATTCGGAAAAAAAATGGGCTTTTTACATAAACATATATCTTTTATAAAAATATAACTTTTATACGGGTCACAGTTTTCAATATGAAAACTACCATGAACGCTGAAGATTATTACTTTTTTACGGACATCATATATATACTGCTCCAAGTCAGAACCTCATAAACCAAATAATTTTCTCTCTCCTCAAATTTATCTCTTATTTCTCTCTCTCAACTCACCTTTTGTTCTTCGCACCAATCCGCCTCCGTCGTTCCATTTTCATCGTTTCTCTTCCATTTTCCACCTCCGCCGTTCCGTCTTCGTCTCGCTATCATCTTTCTTTTATCGTTTTGATTTCAGATCTGGAATTTTTTGTTAATTTTTTCATTTTCAGATCTGTAATTTGTTAATTTTTTTTACTGTTTTTTCACCATTAAACATGTATAAAGAGTATCTTTAAAGAATTTAATATTCATTTCATGTTATGTAGAATAATTTTGCGATTTTATGAAATAAAATTCTGTTATTTCTGCATTTTTCTTGTGTTTCTGCGTTTTTTTATATTCTGCAGAACGATTTGTTAATGATGATTGATTGCTGAATTATTGTAATGTCACAGTGTTGTAGATTTTATGTTGATTTTGTGTTGATATTATGTTGATATCAACCGTTTTTTTTATTTTAACTTTGGCAAATAAGATAATATTGTCTGTGAAATAAACTAAAAAATTAAATTAAATTAAATTGAGACTAGATAATGATATGATAGTATCGGGGAAGAAGACAAATAATGAAGTTGAATTATTATAATGTTACAGTGTTGATATTGTGTTGATTTTCGGTTGATATTTTGTTGATTTTAGTATTGGTGAAGAAGAAAATAATGATATGCAATGTTACAATGTTGATCTTATGTTGATATTGTGTTGATATTATGTTGATATTGTATTGATTTTATCATTAACGAAAAAGAACACATTATATGTGAAATAAAATAAAAGAAATTGGAAAAATATTAAAAAAATAAAAATTAGTGTAAAAGAAGATTGAAAAATTTAAATTAGTTAGTTTATTACATATGTTGATTTCGTGTTGATTTCATATTGATATTAAAACTGGCGAAAAACATCAACAGTAAAAAAAAGTCGAAATCCAAAAAAAATTCAAAAAATCAAAAAAATTAAAAAAAATTAAAATTAAAATATGTGATAAATATTAAATGCAGGAATATAATGGCGAAAAAAAAAATCAAAAATGATGAAAAAAAATGTTGTAAAATGGGAGTTAATCTAAAAAGTCAATTTTTTGTCAAAAAGTAGTATAAAAGAAAAAAAAGTTGGTATGAAATGTAAAGATTTAGAAGGGATGGTAAAAAAGTAAAGGCCTAGTCACTTAAAAAAACCCCACCTTATACTTTTTTTTCGTTTATACCCCGACCTAGGAAAATTTTCAAGTATACCCTATTTTGAGTTTTTCATTTTCAACTCTACCCTCAAATTTTAAATTTTGACAATTTAATAAATCTAATGATAAAATTATTAAAAATAACTAAATATAAGGGTGTTATGTTATCTTTTTTAATTTTTAAAAATACAAACAAATCATTTAACTTTAAAAAGTTTCATTTACATCCTTATAATTAATAAAAAATTTCTATTTTTTTTTTTTAAAAAATTATTCTCCGGCCACAATGGCCGGAGAAGAGCTGGCCGGAGAAGAACATCTTCTCCGGCCCTAGCGAGCTGTTCTTCTCCGTGGCTGGACGGCAAAGGGATTCAATGGAAGAACAAATCCCATGAGGGTTTGTTCTTCCATTGAAGAACAGACCCAAGAACAGACCCATGAGGGTCTGTTCTTCAATGGAAGAACGACCCTCATGGGTCAGTTCTTCCATTGAAGAACAGACCCTCATGGGTCGGTTCTTCAAGGA